>NC_046969.1:22467978-22474924 GCF_009769545.1 Cyclopterus lumpus | reverse complement strand
AGGGGTAAAAATCTACTCTGTGAATCAATTTACTGAACATACCAACGCCATTAAGTTTAGAACCGGAGAGAGATCCAGCTAGAGCGTCGGTTTCTATACATTTTTCACTTCCACTCCAACCACACTCATACAGGCTTATACATGGAGACACACACACACACACACACACACACCCTTAGCCGCGTGTTTCCTTTACCCTCTGTGTTGAGCCCAGAATGCTCCCGCTGCTGTCACAGCAACTCCAGGATTGTGACAGATTACGGCCTGCTGCCCTGACCAATGGGAGCCAAGATGTGTTGGCTGCCCACTGACTCATAATTCTTGGCATACCTATGCCGAGTTGACGTTTCTTTAATGGTCCCTAGACCTCCAGCAGGCATCCTTGTCCTGAGCATTATGATTGCCTATTAGCAATTCACCAACACTAGCACTTTTTCTAGCCCTCCGCTCTCTCCATGCCATCCCTCCTCGGAGGGGAGAGGACACGGAAGAAGAAAAAAAAAAAAAAAAGCCAGAGGAGGATAGAGATAGATGGAAGGAGGGAGAGACGGCGGCCCGGCCAAGCATGTTGGCTTTGAATTGGAGGAGAAGTCCGAGGGGTTGCCAGAAAGAGAGAGAAGGACCAAAAATGGACAAGAAAAAAGTCAGAAATGTAATATAATAATAAAGATAATAGAGCAACACATGCTTCAACCACTTGCATTATAAAAATTAGAATTTGATGCCTCCCTTAAGTCTCCCTTTCACCCAAATCCGTCTGTCGGCTCTGATACCACTGGAGGACTTCGGTCTCATTAAGCCGCCACATCTGCCATAGCGGCAGATCAGTGTGACATACAGCTTATTAATGATGGGATGATGGACCGTTTGTTATCCTATAGGACCGTCATCCAATTGGATGAAATCTGGACCGCGTCGCCCCGTCGCCTGGTACGCGTGTGCTCGTCTCTGTGTCAGCCACCATCAAAGTGGGCATTGGATGAAGGAGCCAGGGCTCACAGGATCGACACCGGGCCAGCCTGCTCCGTCCATCTGCTCCCAGCCTCATTCCCAGCATATCAATACCCCACGTGTCTCCCTCCCTCACACACACACACACACACACACACACACACACCTGCGACTTCTGCTGGTTCCATCACTCTCCCACCGCTCCATCCCTTGGCTGTGAAGCCTGCTTATGTTTCATCCCGACACTTGGAGAAAATCCCTGCTTGTCTATAAGCGCATTCAGCACCAAACAAAAGAGGGGGAGGGGGGGGGGGGGGGGGGGGGGAGAGGAAGGACCGGCTGAAGTCGGCCCAACACGGAGTAAACTTGTTTGTCAAATAAACAAGAAAAAAAGCCCTCTCACCGTGTCTAATTCAACCTTGAACGGCACAGAACCCGGAGGGCCAGAGGAGCGGCACACCGGCCTGACCTCTCACCATCTCTCCCAATCTGCAGCAAACACACTCTGACGAAGTGAGAACAAGAAGCACCGGAGCGGAAAACACATTGGAGGTGTCTCTGCCAACTGCGGGTGGCTTGCTTCATTGGTGGGGATGTGTGTGTATGTGTGTGGATGTGTGTGGATGTGTGTGGATGTGTGTGGATGTGTGTGGATGTGTGTGGATGTGTGTGGATGTGTGTGGATGTGTGTGGATGTGTGTGGTTTTGTGTGGATGTGTGTGGATGTGTGTGGATGTGTGTGGATGTGTGTGGATGTGTGTGGATGTGTGTGGATGTGTGGGGATGTGTGTGGATGTGTGGGGATGTGTGTGGATGTGTGGGGATGTGTGTGGATGTGTGTGGTTTTTTGTGTGTTCATAATGAAATTTGGAAGGAATGAAAGAAGCTGCGTACACGTCCTGTAGGTGGTTTATGTTTTTTGGACACAGTGAGCGAAGAATCGGACAAGAAGACTAGATATTCATGTTTCTCCGGGTTATTGGGACCGGTCAATAACTTGTAGTGAAAGACGCCGTCATCAAACTACGACGCCCTAACCGGAGGGTCCAATAGTCCATGTCCTCCTCCGTGTTTACAGCCGCATCCTTGACAGCCCATCACCAACACCGGCCCCCCTTTGCATGTATTCATGAGCGGGTGTTAGATTTAAAGGTATTTTTTACAGTCAACAGTCACTGATATACAGCCAGTGCAGGCTGAGAGAGAGAGAGAGGGAGAGAGAGGGCGCACTCTCGATGAACTCCAGCTGATTCACACTCAGAAGCCTCCTACACTTCCTCCCCTCCTCGTCTTAGCTTTTTATTATTTATTAATTTATTCATTTTAATGATGTTCATCTGAGCACATTTGTCTAACAATTAGGACTTTAAACATTGTGCAGAAAAGGACCTGAAATCCTCCTGAAATCCCATTATCTACCTTCTCCTTCCTCCTCCCCCCCCCAGCAGGCGCCAGGTAGATGTTACATCTGTTGTTTCCCGGGGTCGGGATTGTTTCCACTCATTTCTTTGGCTCCGAGGGCAGTCCGGGGAGCTCTAATGGCTTGTTCACTCTCTGCTTTGCATTATTTCCTAACTGCAAATACCAAGAGGCCGTGTCACAGAGAGAGCCCTCCTATAGCACTTACTGGTGTAACCTACATACACTCTAGCGTGGACAGACAACACGCATTCAGAGACACTAAAGCGTGAACTTGAAGCAGGCTCACACTCCGACACTCCACCGGCGGGACGTGGGGGGGCTCTCAGCGCGACGGGAGGGGGGGGGGGGGGGGTCACACAATGGACGCCTTCTATTAGCTCTGGGGACCGCGCCGCCCGCGGAGCTCAGCCGGCACGGTGCGCCGCACTGATTCCAAAGTAAAGAGGACGGAGGAGGAGAGGGAAATAAGAGGAGAGAGACGACGAGAAAATGAAAAGAACCTGAAAGAAACAGATTTTTTTTTCACCCCTCATAGTTCATCTTCATCTGGGTGTCCTGTCCCGAGACCCCCAGTTCATGAAATAAGTCCTGCTAAAAAAAAAATCAATGGCAGTCCGAGCCACGTAAAGGTCGGCCGTTCAGCTATCGCGCCGGCCTTGGTGGACCGGTCGAGCCCGGGCTTGTACTGTGACGCTCAGCTAAGTAGAATTAATGGGCGGGGGGGGATCGATTATTCTGCACACAACTTAAATTGAACTAAGCAGGAGAATCATTTTAAAAGGCAGGAACTGTAGCGTGACGTGGAATGAGATGCATTGGCCACACAGCCGACCCCCAGAAGTCATTTAACAAAGCACAAAGTAAAGGAACGAAAAGAAGAAAATGATTTTATATAACGCTCTCTTCATCTCTCCTCTTCTGTAACAGTAACCTCCTGATAAAACCCCAAACCCACCCGGGACCCAACTCACAGATTTGATACATCCTTCACATCCTTTTTCTATTTCGTGTCACCTCCAGCACGTCATTCTTCTTGCATTTTTCCCTTGTTTAAAACAAAATCAATATGGAACCGGAGGAGACAAATCAACGTATGGTGGCACCGCGGGAGAGGGTGGGGGTGGGGGGGGGGGTCACATGTTCTTCACTCGCTCCACGGTGTGGGGGAGGGGCGGTGTATAAGTGAACCAAGGAAGGGGCGGATGGGTGGAAGTAAAGATGTAAGGTTTGACTTATGAAACGATGAAATGATAGGAGACCAAAGGGCTGGAGAGGGATGAAAGGGAGCTGGTGAGGGATGAAACAACGCTTCAATGGGAGGGCATATGGAAGGAGAAATTAATGGAGAGAGGGACGAGAGAGAAAGAAGAGGAGAGGAGTGGGCGTCAGTGGGGGGAGGGGGGGGAGGCGTATCATGGAAAATTCTGCTCCAGTGACTGGCGTGCAGAACGGGGAGCCCTCATCTATAATGTATATCATGGATCCGTGAGAGATTTTTTTTTTCATACATATAAAATGGAGCGGCACCAGGAAGTGTCTCGCATGCCACAGCAGAGCCCAGAGTCGCCCATGCGGGGGTGGGGTGTGGTAGGGTGGGGTGGGGGAGGGGGGGGGGGGGGGGGGGTTAAATCACACACAGCCCCTGTGTTCCTTAGCATTGCTTCATACTGCGTGAGTCAAAAAAAAAAAGAGGATTAAAAATACTATATGTAAACACGTTTTTTTTTATTTAAGATTATTCAAATTCCTCCACCCGACGAGCGAAGCGCATTTAACCTCAAAGAGATTTCGCCCTCTACCAACAACCTTCAAAATAAAAGCCGTCTGGTTGGCGTGTGTTTTAAGAAAAACGCAACAGACAATAGATGATTTCTATCACTCGCGTATCCATCGGGGAGCGCTCGGCCTTCTCCCTCCGGTCTCGGCATTTTCTGTTCTAAACAACTTGGACAGCCGACGTTTGGCATCATGTGGGAATCGAGGGAAAGAAGAAAAAAAAATGAAATAAATAAACATGACAAGTGGCCACTTAGCCACAGCCTCCCTCATTGAAACCTGATGAGGGGCCCCCTGTCTCGGCTAACTTCAACAAACGCTAAGTGACATGCTTAAGTGGGTTCAGGTTGCGCATCCGGGGTAATTCAGTAAAAATACAAATGAGGCTGGCTGGGAAAACAGATCACTATGCACTCATTCAAAATAGAAGGAGAGAGAGAGAGGGAGCGAGAGAGAGAGAGAGAGAGAGAGACTTTCAGTTCTTTTCTCTGTCCTTCAGAGGATTCTCTCGGCCTCACACTGAAAGTCTGGGACACACACACACACACACACACACAGACACACACACACACACATCCCTTGCTTGCTCAGGCATAAACGGCACTATATAGACCCGGTGATTTCCCTCATTGGGAATCGATAACAAATAACCTCACTTTTCACCGGCCATTATGGACGGTGTCGACCATCCCCAGCCGTCTTTATCTGCACACCGGTGTCACGCCTGACCTTGACTTCCCCTCCCTCTCTCTCTCTCTCTCTCTCTCTCAGGTAGATTTCCAGCAGAGGGGTTCGGCCCTGTTTTTTTTTTTGTTTTTGGGAAAGGTCCAAATTGAGCCCTATGGGAACGAGGAGCAGGGAGCAGCCATCTCCCATGACAGATCAATGGTAGGTCTCACCACAGGGCAGGGGGGCCAGAGCCTCGCACAACCTGCTAATAGAATCCCAATGTCACTGCTGACACTACATCGCCGGGGCTGCTGGGAGGTTAGCCTGAGGTAGGACAGTAGGACGGCCACGGTTTTGAAACGTCTTCGAGGGCTCCGTGTTTCACTTTCCTCTGACGCGTGTAGAGAAGCGTACGTACACAGACGTTATGAAAAGGCAAATATGAGTTGTGAGGATGTTTTTTTTTCCCCATATATGATGTTTAAGTGCAGGATATTGGCAACATTTGAGTAAAAAAAGTGCTAATTAAATACATGATGTAAAGCAGGCTATGCAACTTTCTTTAGCTTTCCTTCCCTCCCTGTAAACTCTCCCCTGCACTTAAACCAAATCCAGGCTTTTGCCTTCTTCTCCTCTTTTTTTTTTTTTTTTTTTTGAAATGATCTTCTTCTCCCTCTCAGTTCAAAGATACAGTGGCAATTTTTGAGGCCTTCATTAACATCCCAGACATCCCACCGCAGAGTCGAGCAGTAAAAACCCGTGATTCATAACGCAAATCATTTCATATGTTCCACTTGAAGGCAGGCTGCAGAGGCTGTTAAGCCACTATAAACACCTATACACACATACACACACACACACACACACACACACACACACACACACACACAGATGTATGAGTGAGCGATGAGTGCACGGGAAATCTTGGTCACCAGAGGAAACATGTCTCAGAGAGTCTTAAGAGCTCCTGATGAAGATGAAGAGAGGATTTAGACCTTTGCATATTTTACTCCCACTTTTTCTCTCTCTCTCTCTCTCTCTCTCTCTCGCTGCTCCACTGTGTGTGTGTCACACATACCCGGCATATATATATATATATATATATATATATATAGCAGAGGACTTTAGAGTCCTTTTTTTTTCTTCCTCCTGCTCCTCTTTTTGCTGGATTTTCTCTTCAGCTCCCACGCAAAAGTTTTGCACAAGACACAAGTTTTTTAGAAACTGGGCTGAAGGCTCGATAGTCGCATCTGCTGTCCGTTTGGGTCCCGGCCCGTAGAGTGACAGGCATTTCTGACATGGACAACAGCCAACTGTGGGGCATGTAATACGGAGAAAAAAAAAACGCACAGACTGTGTAAACAGTGAACGCTCAGTCCATCTTCTCTACTTTAATTACCCGTTGACCCCTCTCAGCCTCACCCTCTTTCTTCCTGTCTGTGGGAGTCATGACATTTGCCAGTTACATAGCATGTCACCGCCTGTTCCAGGACTTCACCCTAAACCATATGTACAGTATCCTCTCACAATGAGTGTGCGCCGCCACTGCACCCCTCAGGACCTCGACAGATGGACGAGTAAAGTCACAAAGAAAAAGACAAGCAGAAACAAAAGGAAACGACAAAATCAGAGAGAAACAAATATGAGCGTATGATAATGAAATCCCAACACTGGAGATACGCTTAATTGGCCGGATGAGTAAATTAGAATAATACAGATTTTCAAGTCAAGTCAAGTCAAGTCCCCATTGGCCCTTGCTTCTTTCAAAATGAATAAGTGGGACAGGGTTTCAGCCGGTAACGTCTCTGACTCCGTTATCAATCAGTTGATGCACTTCCTCCATACGCAGATGTTGTTGTTGTTGTTGTTGTTACTCAACCCGTAAACCACGACCCAGAAAGCCTAATTTGTGAGATGTACGGGGGAAACTTTTTTTTTTTGTGCCACTCTGGTTTTGCTCTGTATAAATGCATATGTTTATGTATAATATATGCGTTTAAATTCTATAAAGGAAATAACAGTTAAGATGCTGAAGCAAGGAACGTTACCTTGCTTGGTTTTTTGCAAGAAAAACATTGGAGAGTGTTGGCATGTTTATAACTGTCATGAGATGTAATCTGTGTCTGGT
>NC_046969.1:22347978-22465478 GCF_009769545.1 Cyclopterus lumpus | reverse complement strand
TGAGAGCTTTATCAGGTCTTATGGCATGAATATGTCAATTGTAATGTTATGCTGCCAGTGCAAGAAGTGCAGGGCCTAATTTATTTTTGAAATATTTTCATCAATTGATCATTTTGTATTAATTTAAATGTTTTTCTTTCATATTCTAGTTTCAGTGCCGACAGGAGAATGAGGCACGTCCTCACATTTGAGAAAGTGGAATATTGTATTTTTGCTCAATAATTAAACAATTATCCATTATTAAAGCCAGTGGTGAATAATGTTATGTCAATCAGTTGCCTGGTTAACCAACTAATTGTTTTGTCAAAATCTTAATCTTAATAAAAAATTACACGTAATCATTACATTTATATTAAGCACATTATTTGAATTGCAGAGGTGTAAAACGGTGTAGCAAAAAAGCAACCGCGAGGACAGCGGAGCAGATCAGTGTCTTGTAGGGCCTGGAGGTGTGTTCGCTTCATTACCTATAGGTAGCCATTGTGCTGATGCAGAACCGGGGTCCTGTAAATTCCTGTCTGCTTGTGACACCATAGATAATTACACTTCCATAAATAATGGAGTGCGCCTTGCCCACTTCCTACAGAGCTCTCCTAATGAGATTAATATACTGGGAGCAGCTGAAAAAACACTTGGCAGGTAAATCTTAAATCTTTTTTTATTTCCATGCCTGACATCCACTCACGTTTAAACACAATGTGTTGGAAGTACGTTTTTAGTCAAAGACTGTAACATTTTGCAAAGTCGGGAGATCTTGCAGGGTCATTATTTTAAGACTCCAATTGGGTTTCTTCTTTCCTGGTGGAAATTTACAGATAAAAGTGAGATAAAAGTGGACAGAAATGTGCTGCGGCACTCAAAATCCCCAGTGAGTGTGCTATGTGTTATAGTTAGCTAGCTAAACACTGATTGGCTAGTGCTCGTTGCGTTGGTTGGTTGGTTGGGTTTAGGCATGAGCAATCAGATTGGTTAAGGTAAGAACATCAAGGTAAGCCAATCAGAGGCGGAGGAGGGTGGATTAAAGGCAGAGCGACTCATTTGCATCAAGAAAGAGGCTACTAGCAAGCTAACGTTATATAGCTACTGTAATATTTGCTATTAGCCTACAAGCTAACCGCACGTTTCAGATTGTTAGGGTCAATTATATAATTTCTGTTTTCTAACTTTCCCTCTTCCACTCTGGTTCACGCCACAACTCCCGGTTTGCTGCTTCCTGTTTGGTGATAGAGAGCTCAGCTATTGGTTGTTAGCCTATAAACCTACAACGATGAGCATCTTTAATTCTATTGGAATGTCAAGATAATATTTTTTTTAAAGAAATCTACCATGAAAAAATTAACAATACTATTAACAGCTACTGTCAGTGTATTAATTACTCCTAAATGCAATTTCCTCTTCAACAAATTGGCCAAGTTAACAACGTTAGAGTTAAGTTGAAGCGGCTTAAAATTGAAGGTCAAAGTTAGGAACCTACTGCCATCAGTGAAAAGAGTTCTTCGTCTCCATGTCATTGTTTGGTGGTGGATTTACCGACTTATTCCAAAAGAGATAATTGGCCGAATATTGACAGCGTAACAGCGCGCTGAGATTCTCCTCAGTGCGGCACTTTAATGTTCTTTTGGGAGAAAAGTTTTCAGCTTTCAAAAAACATCAATGGGTATCTGCAGGTTTTGGTGTCAGTCCCTCAGAATAAAGAAACAAAAGGATTCTTCCGGGTTTCCTTTGCACTGATACTGAGGAATAAGAGAGAGAGAGAGAGAGAGAGAGAGACATCTATTTCCAAATAGAGAGAAATAGAGATTTATCTAACAACAGTATATTTCAATAGACTATGATGCAATGTAGTATTTTTGAATGGGGCAATAACGGATGCCTCCATGTAAAGGTAGGAGCCAGATTTCTGTGAAAAGTATCTTATAACACACAGTGCCCCCCCCCCCCCCCCCCCCCTCCCCCCCCAAAGAAAACCTCAAGAATGACTTATTAGCCCTCTAATTGACAGTTCTGGACACGTTAAAATGAGCTTTTATGTATATCGCTTTTTCTTTTTTTTTTTGCGTGGTGTGTGAGCGTGCGTCATGTTTATTTGTGATAACTAATTCATGAAAGAGATGCCTTTGATGATATATTGATTTCATTATCAAAATCTTTAAGTTATCTTTTCATCTGGAGTTTGTCTTTTATCTACGTCTCGTCTTGAAAGCTGAAATATGTGGGAAGACCTCATTTGGTTCTCCGGACTGAACTGTTTTTCAAGTCGAGTAAATAATTAATGTGTTGAAATAGTTCCATCTGCTATATATATATATATATATATATATATATATATATATATATATATATATATATATATATATGGAGTATGGTAAAGAGTATACAGAGGAGAGTTGTGAAAATTAAAATACCTTTTAATAAACTTGTTTCTTCCACGTTGAAGTGAGAGATCTTAACGTGTGTGTGTGTGGTGTGAGAGTGTGTGAGTGATTGTGTATCTGTGTGTGTGTGTGTGTGTGTGTGTGTGAAGTCATCAATAAGGACTAAAAAAGTTTGAGGGTTACTTTTGGGAGAATGTACCATTTTTGGCCCAGTAGTGAGCAACACAAAGTACATTTCTGCAGCTAGTGAATGTTATGGACATACACACACACACACACGCACACGCACACGCACACGCACACGCACACGCACACGCACATGCACACACACACACACACACACACACACGCTGCACTACATTACCATTCTCATAGTTTCCTCTCTATTATATTCACTCTCCAATTCCTTTCCAACTGCCAAGGCAATAAAATCACATCACACTGGAACATGGGCTAATAAATTTGATTTGTTTGGACAAACACACACACACACACACACACACACACACACACACAAACACACACATACAGAAACATGCACACACACACACACAAATCTAAACAAGTGGTTTGCATTTAAAACGTGCAGTTTTGCGTCCGTTTTCATGTGAATAAATACACACTGCCATGGTCCATTGTTCATTAACCGTTAACTAAACCCAATAAACATGCATGTGTTTGAGTGCCCACATGCTAATGAGTGAGTTATGGTCTGGGACAGCGGTTGTTCCTAAATTGGACGGTTCGACAGCGCTTGAAGGGCATCCGAGACGTCCAAAAGCAAAGAACAGCTTAATTGCATTTAAATGTAATTCCTTAACGAATGAAAGTACGCACCCCACAATAAAGTGACCTTCTTATTCTAAGTGACCCGCTTATCACGCCGAGTGACATTTAAAATGATTTCAAACTAATATTTGAACATTTAGAAAACCGGAGACTTGAGTTGAGGTGAATGGGGGGAAAATGGATGTTTTAAAGACATCCAGTATTCCCCTCAGGTCAAGGACAAATGAAAGGAAGCTGAAGTGTGTAACATGTCATCAAGTACCATGTGTGAATCATCATATTAATATTCCGCATCAGCATCACCAATCAGAAGATTTACCTTTTTAATAGGTGACGCTGTCGTGAAAATCCAGTGATGACTTTTTTTTTTTTACTTTGTTTGCTGCACAGACACAAAGACACGGTGTGTAAGAACGTGCATGTTTTTCCATAAAACTGAATACCCTGCACACTCTGCACACTCCGCAAACTCCATAATGATACCACACAGAGGAACTATTAACACGATAAACCATGAGTGCTTCAAAGAGGATAGGGACTGAGTGAGGAGGGGGGAGAAGCTATGTGTGTGTGTGTGTGTGTGTGTGTGTGTGGTTTGCCTTTAAACCCAAACCTAGAGCTCCCCAGTATCCCATCACTGGTTTAGGTAATATTGAGGAAATAGTTCCACTGATTGTCTGAACGCTCTACCACCACAATGTCTTGCTGTGGAGGGGAAAATAAAGAGAGGGCCCTAATTAAAATTTCAGGGGTACCAGCTGGGTGTCTGATCCCCCCCTCCCGGTGTCTTTGTGTCTGGATCGAGATACACTCACCTTGATTTCTTCATTTATTAACCTTGACAGAAACAAATCTGCATCCCCGCTCACAGCGCCACAAAGCGTGGATAATGGGACGAGTATGCAAACATACAGTGCATACGCACAACTCCCTCGTGAACCGGCACGAAGAAAGAAAAAAGAAAAAGCCTCGCGCGCACGCATACCAATGTGCATACACACACATTTCCACGTACGCAGGCAAACACACACACACACACACATACTGTACCTACACGCACGTACGCACGCACGCACACCCTGTAGGCCCGAGACAAGGCCGTTCTTTAATGAACAGCTTAATGGGCAAAGAAAGATACAACAAAGCCGTCTGGGAGGACTGTTTGTAGCGAGGTGATCAAATACATTTGGCAATGATATCCTTGGCGTGAACGCTTCTAATGATGAGCACGGATGAATATGAAATCAGGTTCATTTTCACCTGAATTTAAGCTATCATTTTGCCAAGCGATGCAGCTTCCAGTGACGGGCAGATGAAACCTTGGAAAACTCCTTCTTCATCATTTAGCCCCTTGTGAAAACAGCAGTCGACAAAAGGTGTCTATATATTTTATCTATACGTGGAAATTGAGAGCCATGTCCATGCGTTTATTGGCTGTGTGAATATACGCGTGTACGGCGCTCCCCAAAGAGTTGCTAAATTGAGGGGCCGCATCTTCAATTGGCCTGCCGGGTAAGCGGCCTTGCAGCCCTTCGCCTCAGCGTGCTCCACCGCCGCCTAATGAAGACTTCAGGGCCGGGCAAACAAATTCTAATAAATTGCCGTGCTGTGACTGAAAAGTAGGTGTTTGACCACACACACAAATACAGGAAACTGTGCACACACACACATATAAAAAAAATAAAAAAAAACACATATCTATTAGCACACACACACACACACACACACACACACACACACACAAAAGGTGCACAGGCTCATTGAATATTAGACAGTGCATTAATTCTCATCAGCTTGGGAGCAAGAGTGGATGTGACGGTGTGTCTTTTGCGAAAGCCTCCCGTTCCAGAGCTGCTTCTCTCTCACAAAACACGCTGCTTTAATAAAACCATCACGATCGATATCTGATATCCCAAGTGACAACTTTAAAAACACACACACACACACGAACGCGCGCGCGCGCGCACCGGCAAACCTTTAGCCAAATCTCACAAGAGAGAAAATCAACGAAATCTCCAGAAAGACGGAAAAAGAGCGATACACTGGAGAGGAGGACGAGCTAAATGTTAGTTAGCTTGTACCTGCATGTTTGTTTTTTCTGCAGAGTGTGTGTGTGTGTGTGTCTATTGCGGTAGCTGTCACCACGGCGATGTCTGACCTCTAACGCCGTTCCGAAGTTAGGTGTCTTTCTTCTTCACTTAAAGAGGAGTGACATTTAATAGTCCCCACGGGTCAAAAAGGGTAACAAACACCAAATAAAGGAAAATTCACACTCTGTGTTGTTAAGTGGACGAGTGTGTGTATACGTGCCCTTTTTTTAAAATATTACAGAGTAGGGCGGTGATTCAAATAATAATCTTAACCTCTGCCTTCGCCACCTCGCCGCATCCCTCTTTTTTACTATTCACATTTCTTTTGTCTCGTGGACCCCCGACGCGTCTCTGCTGCTACGTGTCCTTCCGTGGCAATTAAGTGGAAGCAATGGAGAGGTTGAGGGAAGGAGGGATGGAAAGGAGGAGTGATGGCCCAAGGCGTGCCGTGCACGCTGCAACAGACAGACCCTGTTGCCATTGGCCACTGTAACAGATACTCCCGTCTCTGGAGTTTTAAATGATTCAAACATTTGCCCTTCGCCGTTCCCGCGGTGGGCAGAGATGTTCCTCGTCTCCTCTCACGGCTCCGACTCGGTGGGGGCACACTTTCCTTTATGAGCTTTGTTTCCTTCATTTTCTTTCTTTCAATTTAAAAAAAAACAAAAAACAGAGCCTCCAATTTATCATAATTTGCCACGACTTCTAGGAATTTATCCAGGAATAAAAATAAGGTTTTTAAAGCAAAGCCCACTGGTTGTTTTGTTTGATCGAATGAATGAATGAATGAATACAACCCGCGGGGCTGTAAAGCTTCATCAAACACACATTCAAACTCGAAAAAAAATACAAGCGGCGAAGGTATGCGAGCAATCGTCCTGGAAATCATTGGTTTAATCCACTTCGCAGAATCTTGCCAAATACAAAATTAAACTCACCGAGCTGTCCGCCCGCCAAGCAGTGTGCGAGGTAGAGCGGTGTGTGTGTGTGTGTGTGTGTGTGTGTGTGTGTGTGTGTGTGTGTGTGTGTGTGTGTGCGGCGGTCGTACCGTTCTCGCCAAACACGGCGTCCAAAACAAAACAACCAAAAAAAAGTGAGCCAACTGTTTCCCCCCCCCCCCCCCCCCGCGGGCGATTCTGGCAGCAAGAGCGGTGGCCGAGAGGTACGCAGCAGTGTGTGTGTGTGTGTGTGTGTGTGTGTGTGTGTGTGTGTGTGTGTGCCGGTGGATCTGTTAGCTGGTACCCAAACACACTGTCCAGAAGACTGAAAGTGAGCCAATCTTCTCACACTGCGTCTCTGGGCGCAGGGCAGTGGGTCGGGGTGGCGATGCACTCAGCTGTGTCATCACTAGCGGCCCCGACAGACCTGGGCCCCCAGTCAGGAGTCAGCGGGCCGTATACATCAGCTCAGGTGTTTCGAGAAAGCGTGTGTCACATGCAGCCATAACTGGGCGTCCAAAATAATAATTTGCAGAATGCGAAGATTAGCCGCCGCGGAGAGAGATCACAGACGCGGAAAAAACTCCCAGGATTGCGTGATTCTCCTGGCACAGGTAGTAATACATTATTTGGTCACACAGCTATATACTGACTGGAGACTAATAGGAGACCAGCAAATAAAGCGACACCGCAGCCCAATAAACCTGAAATAATAATAACCCACATCTTGAACCCAAGAGCCTGGAAATAGAGAGCGAGAGATGCATTTGGATATAATTGGCAGTCTTTTCTCAGTTCTTGGCAGGCACGACACTGGACTAGAAATGAGAGGAGGAGTGCACTGTGTTCAGTTGACGGAGCTCTGGAGAGGTAAGTAGCTCGAACTAAGCAGCGGCGGTGAGCGGATGAGGGGAGGCCAGAGGTGCAGGGGGAGGGAGGGCAAACAGCAACGCAGCAAACCCCCCCCGAGCCCTAATGACTGACAGACCAACACCAGATGAGCTTGCGGTAAATACATTAATTACACAAACCAAGGCCGAGTGGAGCTGAGCCGAGCCGAGTTGAGCCGAGCTGAGCCGGGCCCGGTTGTCTCTCCCTTAAGCTGAGTTAGGCCTCAGTGTGCAAGGCTATAGTGGAGGATGCTCAGCCTCCCCCGGCCTCATTACGGATGCAGAGCGGTTCTGACTCCCGTCACCTGTGAGCTTCTTTTTTTTTTATATCTGGCATAATCTCTTAGTGGATATTTCTTACATCCAATAATGAGCAAGTTATTACTCCATACAAGAGAGAGAGAGAGGGTGCAGGGGGGGGGGGGAAGGGGGAAAAAAGGGTAGCAAGAGCTGCAATACAGAGAGAGACAGAGACTCTCCTCTGGTTTAAAAGGCAGTAAAGATAAGGAGGCCTCCCTATTCAGTGCGGTTGTTAACATCGGCGGTGTTTACGGCATTATGACCCTGGTGAAAATCAAATAACTTTGACAGCCCCCCCCCCCCTTTGCCTGATGCCTGTTTGGGCCTCGGAGGAGGAGAAAAACGGAGCACAGGAGGGGGAGCGGCGCTGCCTAATAAATACATAAATAAGTGCATATATAAATACCACATCTGCCTGACATGGCAGAGACAGCACCTGAAGCACCGGGAGACGAGTCATCCTTCGACTCTCGCTTTCTCTCTGTGCTGTCTGCATTGATTGATGCGAAGCGGGAGGATCAAAGGCTGCCGAACAGTAGTACTCGGGAAGATGGAGGGATAGAGAGGGAGGGAGGGGAATGTGGGGGAAAGGAGGGATGGGGGGGGGGGGGGATTGAAGGGGTAAAAAAAAGGGGGGAACAGGTAGAGAAGTTCAGGGCTCTGCTGTCTGTCAGTCGGCTACCACGATTGACCCTCTAACTACAGGGATAAGTCAGACATTAAGGCCTCCAGAGTCAGATTCACTCATTCTCACCCCCCACCCCCTCTCGGTTCACCTCTCTCCCTCCCTCTCTCTCTCTCTCTCTCTCCTTTATCTATTCTCCTTCTATGTCCCATCCTGAAGAGGAGGGGGGGGGGGGGGCAAGCACCATTAATCTCCTATCTAATAACACTGGTAATGTTACACATTATTGGAAAGAGATGGGCAAAATGAACCAATAACTTATCCGATATGGGTCTCCCTTCTCCACGCGCACTCCCATCCCAAGGACATTTAGGCAAAAGAAGAGGCGCAGACGCAGCGACTGAGGAAGACGAGGGAGCGGCAGAATTAGTAATGAAAAAAAAGGGGGTGGGCACGGTGAAATATTTCCTGCTATCGACCTCTTGGCCAGGGACATGCATAGATTTCTGCACGTGGAAGATAAGTGTCTTTGATAAAGTAGGTTAGCATTGATTAATCCATGAAATCTTCGGGGCTGTGGACTTGAAGTTAATGAGTAAGGTTTTTCTATTTTCTCTGCAATCTCTCTCACGACACACGTTTTCCAGCGCAGCCCGGGGACCCTGCGGCCGCAACATAACCCCCCCCCCCCCCCCCCCCCCATTTTAGATGTCTGTTATTTTTGGGTGCGAAGATGGCCAATCAATGAAGTTGACATTTGTTACTGTGAAGGATTCACAATGCAATCACGGCACACAACGGGTTGTAGGGGGGGGGGGGGGGGGGGGGCTGCTAGGTGCATATGGCAGGGGTGGGGGGGGGTGGAAAGGTCACGGCTAATCTAAAAGGGAACAAGAGTTATTTATCCATACCGCACTGGAATAAAAAAAAAAAGAAGACGATGAGAGACACAATCTATATATACAGCCCATGTGTGTGTGTGTGTGTGAGGGGGGGGGGGGCACACACGCACGCCAACAAAGCATCCTTCCTGCGGCAAAGTAATTTCCCCCGCTCCTCTTTTTTCAATTGATAGTAAACACTGTAGATTAAGTGACCTATCTCGCAGCCCATAACTGAGTTTTCGGAAAAGCAGCCTACAGCAGCTTACAAGGATGAGGGAATCTGAATACGCCATTAAACACTCACCCTTGTGTGAGGTTGGGCTTAACCCCCCCCACCCCCCCGTTTAAAAACGTCCGCCCGTGTTTTCCTGCCACTTTTAACACGGTATGACAGTCTTTCTTTTCTTTTCTTTTTTTGTAGCATGCGGCCGCGGTGAAGGAAAGCAAAGCAAACAGCACGTTGGGCCGGACACATCAGTCACATTTAGAACAACCTTGAAACAAATAGCAAACCGCGGCGGACGCATCCTCAGGCTCAGAGCGCTGGGGGGAAAGAAATCAAGGGAGACAGACAGGCAGCTTTCTCCCTCTTTTCTCTCCCCCTCTGTCTCTCTCTCTCTCTCTCTCTCTCTTACCGACTGTACATCAACACCTCTGTTGCCCACACTCGTTCACATGCTCTCTCCCTCCTCTCACTCACATTAATCAATTTCTCTCTCTCTCTCTCTCTCTCTCTCTCTGTGTCTCTCTCTCTCCGTCTTCGCTGTAAATCATCCCTCTCTTCCTCAACCTCAGCAGCAGCAGCTGTGCGGAGGAGGTAGAGAGTGGATGTCAAAATATTTGGCAGCCATCTCTAGTGCCAGTGTAGCATTTTAACCTCCGCGGTTATTACACATACGCAGGTTTGTCTGACATCCCCCCAGGCATTAGCCTTGAAATCTCTCTCTCTCTCTCTTTCTCTCCCCCTCTCCCCCCCCCCCTCTCTCTCCATTCATCACATCATTATCCTTACAGCGAGGATACACACAAAACAAAAAAGCCCACCGCTCGGCGCTCTGTGAATGGGTGAAGCTCGACGCCCCTAATCCACCGCAGCAGAAAACACCCCGGAGTGAGGCAGAGGCATCACCTTTTCAGCCCACGGCAACCACCGGGGTGAGGGGTGGGCAACTGGGACACATGGATTCTACGCCTTGTGTACTTGCGTCCCACCCCTCAAACACACACACACACACACACACACACACACACACACACACACACATACATTTCAGTAGCTAATTATCTAATTTGTTCCTTCAGCATCTGCATGGTGTGTAAATCATGGAACTCTCTGCCCCCGGGCTCTGTCTCCGCCATGCAAATAAAACACACACACACACACACACACACACACACACGATGCATCTCCACTCTTTAGTCTTTTCAGTTTCCGTGTTTCTTGTTGTTTCCTTTTTTTTGCAGAGGAGGTGTAGGTTATATTCCAGGAAGAGGAGAGAACCCCACAGGGCTCCCTGACAGCCTGGGTAAATCAGATGTTATAGAAAGATCTAATGCTGTTGCTTGGACCTGCATGGTGTACAGCGCTGTAGTGTGCTGACAGTTGCATGTAGTGTGTGAACAATAGACACACGCACACACACACACACACACACACACACATACACAACCAGTGTGTGCGCTAATGCAGTACATAACGCAAAGCATAAATGTGTCTTTCTTCGTTTTTTGTTTTTATGGTCCAAAAAGCTCTAAAACGCACACATACGATAATACAGTGAACAATCTTTAAATACGTGTCGTTGAAAAAGTGATTTCTGAAGCTCTGCTTGTTTGGTTTTTTTTCCTCTGTCGCAGAAACACAGATTCATCTCAAGTCGAGCAGTAATCCTCTACGGCTTATTTTCCACAGCGCGAGACAAATCCTCCACTAAACTGAGGTAATTACTGTCATTTGTATGTTCACTGCAGTTTCACCTGTGTTAAGGATGCTCCGGTGATACTTAGCAATGACATGTGTAAGGGAAAGGTCAGCGCAAATCAGAAACAGCATTTGAGTGAGTGAGTGTTGTGGACACACAAGTTGATTCACATGGACTTATTTCCCACCGTGCCTACTTATTCAAGAATATGAAGATGTAACACCCATGCACGTCTTGTTTAAATAGTTGTTTTTGTCACGAGGTCCCATATGTATGCACACAAAGCTTCTGCAAAACCCATGTGCATATAAAAAAAGAAAAAGAGATTAAAAAAAAAACATTCCCGTTTCTTTACGGGTGGATCACGGAAAGCGCCCGGAGTCACCGATGGCACACATGTTGTGGTTCAGAAACATAAACATATCTCCCCTTTTTTTCTGCCCCATTAAAACCCCGTTCTCCTCTCCTGTGCCTTATTACCGGCCGACCCTCCTCTGTTCTTCTGCGTGCCATCAGAGATATTTCCCTGCAGTGCGTAATAGACTAACTAACCATAACATTTTTTTTTAAATACGCTTGTTAGCATATACCCGTTAGAATACTGGGACCACAGTGTTGGACTGGAAAGCAACAAGCCATTCACTTCTGTGGAGGATGGGCAAACAATATGTTGGTGTTATGTACTAGAGTACTTTATATAAAGCCAGTAAAAGGGCGTGTGCAGGGGATTATGGGATGTGACCAGAAACGATTAGGATGAACTATTGAGTAAGATGTGATTTAATGCAGTATTAAAGTGCACTGCCATTTGTTTTAATGTACGTAGGAATATGATAAACCTTCACCTTATTATTATTTCCTGTGTCGGTTTCACAAAGTGCAAATGATGATGTAATCGGGATGGGCGTCGCCAACGACAACCACGACAGAAGGTTGCGGAGAACGTAGAGACTTTGAAGCTTGTTTACAGAAGTTCAATTCGTAATGTTCCCCGTCTGCCTGATGCACATCATGCTTCCCATCCGACAACTGATTTTGACAGAGGAACCAAACAACGTAATGCAAACGACCTGTAGGCTCACCACCATGCGCATACGCGACTCATAGAGAAGCCAGGAGGCCGAGGAGAGTCATTCGGTATCCTTGAGTCAGACATCTTGTTTCTTCAGCACAATATTATAGTTACTGCTGCAGGTGTCACGTCGTATCGTATAATAAAATGTGGAAAAAGAACTAAGAAAGATGAAGGAAAGTCTCTACAGCGGACAGGATACTATTGCAGGGGGTGAGTGGACGATAATGAAGTATGAGTATATGGATGCCGGTCTGAGAGACAGCGCTGGATGCAGAAAGTAGCTTACTCACACATGGCGGTGAATCATTGCAGCCCGGCCGGATCAGCTGTGACTCACTGAGAGGACGGGGAGAACAGAGGAGGGAGAAGCGGCCAGCGTGGGCCGGAGAACGAGCTGGAACGTGTACTTGTACATCTATCTCTGCGAGGACCGACTTTGAGTTGGAGGCCTCGAGAGCGGAGATAGTTGCGTGGCTCTTTTGTGGGGACACGTTTTGAGGCCAAGACCTTAAGAGTGAGGTTATTTTTGGAAGGGTTGAGGACCATTGTGGCCGGTCCTCGCTTCTCCAAAGGGATCACGGTTAGGATGAGGTTCAGGTTATGATGAGGGTTGGGGTTATGCGCTTAGTCGTGATGGTTACGGTTAGGGTTAGGGGCTAGGGAATGCATTATGTCAGTTAGTGCCCTCACAAAGATACAAGTTCAGGGATGTGTGTGTATTCTAGCTCCATGCATATTCACTGCTATGGCTGCACGAACATGGACCCATGTGAGCGCCTGGCTCTTTGGCGTGCATGTGTGCGTGTGTGTGTGTGTGCACGCGCGTGTGTGTGTGCGTGCTGCAGTGGTGACAGTGAAGGTCAGTTGCGTGGGTGTGTCTCAGGCCTCCCAGCTGTGGCCCGGGGCTAAGGAGCCATCACTGTCACATCTCTGTCCCGCTGCTGTGTGCTGCTGGCCCTGCAGCACGGAAGCACACAGCACTGACTCACACACACACACACACACACACACACACACACACACACACACACACACACATAGCGCTGTGTCTCTGAGCGCGCACAAACACGCACACACACAGACGCGCAAACACATAAACTAACCTCAGGATACAGAAGCACATGGAGAATTACACATACACACCGAGTGAGTTGTCACATGAGTGTAGTATATTGTGCATGCTCTCTCCATAGGAGCGCCAGTTTAGCCACACACACACACACACACACACACACACACCATCAAAACAGTCCCTTTACATTCCTGCCATGGAAGGCATAAAGCATGTCCCCTCTCTTAATATGTGAACCTGATGACCTTGTCCACACTCATTCAATCACTGGTGGAGAGAGAGAGCACAATTAATCCAGCCGGCTGCTCCGTGGGCTCCGCTGTATGCTCTCGGCTCTCTGCTGTATTCAGCAAATATGTACAAAGAGTCTTGTCGGGAAGTGTTGTGCTCCGACAAAGCACAAAGTCAAACACAGCGACGACGGCTTAGAGGTGAACACGAAGCCTCCATCTTCAACTCCCGTCTCCGCGCTTGTATCTTCGCTAGGGGTCTTTTCATCTCTGTCTGGAAGAACTGAAAACTGAATTTTAGGATCTCCACTGACACGTCAGTTCAGACCAATTGAGGAACCTCGAATGAGACACTGTTACCTTACGACTCGCCGTATTGTATCCGTGCAACAGTGAGAGTGAAAAGGCCCCCCCCCGAGCCAGTAAAGGTGGAGGGGGGGGGGGGGGGGGATTGGGCCTCTTGCACTCCCCCCCCCCCCCCCTTCAAAAAGAGAAATATATGTGACCTCTGGACATATTGTAGAGCTGAAATGGGCTGATGCTACAAGCATGCACTTCAGAGTCCCTCTCCTACAGCCATTCCGCACACTGGCCTCTTTATGGCCGAGTGCACGGCACATAAAACGGAGAGCACATTGCGCAATTACAGCCTAATTAACTGGACAATATTTTATGTGGGGTCAGTGAGGCCACAGACAGACTGCAGATCATTTGGCAAGGTGTTTTTTTTTTTTTTGGAGAGAAAATGTGCGCCTTGCTGGACCGCTCTGATCTCCTCAGTGTCTCTGCGTGTGCACGTTGGTTTGTCTACATGTGCGCTTGCTTAAATACAAGAGGGAACACATATATATATATATATATATATATATATATATATATATATATATATACTGTATGTCTTTTGGGCCATTTGTCTGAGTCACGGTTTGTACCCACACATCGCTCCCCCCTCCCCCACATCCCCCTCCCCTCTCCTCCTTCCAACTCCGCCTCTCTCGGCGCCTTAACAGCAGCAGCAGGTTTGCATTGGGATTTGAGGTGTAATTAAATTCAATAAATAGGCGAAGGTGCAGAAATAAATCAAGCGGAAACTGATAAACAACAGGAGATTAAATGCCACTGAGCCGTGCACACAAATATTTCAATAGAATTTACAACAGAGGGCACTCGGGGTCCCCTGCAAAAACCTCAATAACTTTTTAAAAAAAACTAAAACGTCAGCTCACCGAAGCCGCTGGGTAATCACGCGTCGACGCCGTCGTCCTCGTCGACGTCACAATGTGCCACACAAATAAGGGAATAAATAACCATTTGAAGGGACATAGATTGCAGGCGATGTTCCCCTTTCGCACACCTTCGCCGTCCTCCAGCACCGTCGCTTATTCAGAGGCCAGCCAACTCTTTATTAATGACTATTGAAGTAGCAATTAATGCTGCATAATACATGAACTACAGCTGTGCAAATCTGAATAAAGTCTGATTAGGTGCTAAAGAGGATAGGGGAAATACTGCTGGTGCATATTAATGCTGCCGTGTCTAGAGGGGTGGGGGGGTGGGGGCTCTTTGTGCCGGACTGGATGAAGCAAACCAACCAGTTACCCAGCAAAGTGCTAAAAGTCAGTCACCTGGCTAGTCGGCAAGAAAGACCAAAGCAACTCAGAGAGAGCGGGGGGGGAGAGCCTCGGTTCACACACTGATTTGCTTGCTCCACTCCATACCGTACTGCACCGCCCTCCGGGGGCATACCAAGCCTAAGTGCTTCAAGTCCCCAGAATGGAAAAGAGGTCTTTTTTTCCCTTCTTTTTCCTCCCCAACAGGCATCGTTCAAGGCCACACCTGGGGCGCCGACGGCACCCGGGTCCACTGCTCTGTGAATTAATGAAGGATCCTATAGCAGCACGGAGGTCAATCTTTGACTCGGGGGCGACTCATTCGCAGGTCTCAGAACAGGTTTTTTAATACGCACACTCCGTGTGGGTGTGCGTATTGTTTGCCTGCTCACACCTTTTCGCCTTCATTGAGACATCCTGTCCAACCCCAGATTAAAATGACAAGGACAAAAAATGCTTCCACTCAACCGTGTCTTCTCTCCGATCCGCTCTCTTTCTCTCTCATTCTCTCTCTCTCTCTCTCTTTGCTTCTGCTTTCGCCACTCAATAAATCTTTAATTCCTAAAAATACAGTCTCTAGTCTTCCCGTAATCTCTCTCTCTCTCTCTCTCTCTTTCTCTCACTTTCTCAGGCTCCCTTTCCTCCTCTTTCCTCCTCCACTCTTGTCCTCTTTTGAACAGCTGTTCTGCCTTTATTATGTTGCGTTCTCTCTCTCTCTCTCTCTCTCTCTCTCTCTCTCTCTCTCTGTCTGGCCTTTCACTCTAATCCTCCAATTGCCTTTCACATGCACAATATCCCCCCCCCCACCCACCATTCCTCTGACAGGCTTTCACATATTAGATTAGGCTTAGCTTTGTCTATTTATTTATTTATTTATTTCGTCAAGGCTATTGTCTCCGAAAAACTTTTGCCGACTCAAAATTCTCCCCCCCAAAAAATAAAATACCCACCGACTGTAATTTAAAGCATGTTCTCTCTGTTTTCCGGCAGCGGCGTTTCTGTTACGTATCAATTTGGCTCTCGTGTGTTCCACTGCGATCTTTCTTTGGTGCTGTTGGCAGCGAACATGGCGGCACTAACAGAGTGCTTTAGAACCGGCTGCCTGATGGAAGCTCGCAGCATTTTTGTGGGTTTTGCAATCAAGTACACGGTAGCAAATGGGTTGAGCGGTCAACCATTAAGCCGGGGCCACCAGCACCTCGGTGTAATTGTGGTAATGAAGTCCGGGCTGACCCTATAATGCAAGGTCCAAGCACGCTGCCATCCTGACGCTTTTATAGACCTGACCTGAGTTATGACCCTCTCTCTGATAGGCTATAGCGGTGAGAAAGAGGGGTGAGAGGGATGGAGGGGGGTGGAGGGGCCAAGGGAAAATAAAACTGCATGGGAGGGGGGGGGAAAAAAAAAAAAAAAGAGAGAGCAATGGACTCCTAAAAAGTCAAGCAATGACAGGCGGACATCAGAAGGGGTTTTCCAGTAAATCATTATAATGAAATGAGTCATTTACCTAAAGGACAGTGTTGCACCATGGGACTTTGCTCTTTCCTGGCTGGGTCCTACCCTTCAGCCTCCCCCCCCACACACACACACACTTTGGCACATTAGCCCTTGGGGCAGGCCCTCCATCTCTCCAACCTCTCTAGTGAGCAGGCCCAATCAGGAATCAATAGCCATGTCACAGGGAACCAACGGCGCTTTGACACCATTGGATACGACAAAAAAGAAAAGAAGAAAAAAAAAAGTCTATTACACGGCAGTTATCTCCATTACTGGTGAGCAACTGTGTCTTGAAAAAAAGACACAGCGAATGGAGGACGGCAGGCGGAGGAAATCAGCGAGGGCGGTGGCGGTGACAGGTTGGTGAAGCTCTAATTCAGAGCAACATGTCTGATTAACCTGCATCTCTCCTTTGGGGATTCGGTCGGTGTGCCTGGCAGGAGACGGAAAAAAACACGAAAAGACACAAGCGGGCACACACGTGTTCACATTCAGTACCGACCCCCCCCAAAAAAAGAAAAAGATCAAGCGGCACCTATTCTATAAACAGGGTGTCGTTATTCTGGCCACGCATGTACCGTCCTTCACCTTTCGCTTGCAAATTGGGGGGAGGAGCTGCCGGGGTTTCGGGAGTATTTTGGCCCCCACATCCTCAATGTAACTCAAAGTAAAGAAGACGGATGTTCTCTGGGTGATGTAACAATCTTACAGGTTCATTTAAAATTATTTTTTGGAGGAATCTGGCTCTAAATACTGCCTAAAGATAAACAGTGTGTATGGTGTGTAAATCCCCCCCCCCCCCCCCCCCCCTCACCCCCGGAAAAAAAAATCGAACTAATGCAAGAATCATACAAAAGATCCCACCCACAATTTGATAATTACAGACAAAAGTTGTGTGATTAAAATTACTGGGAGATTGTAATACATTGTGCGGCTCCATTGTTACATTGTAACACGCCCATGAGCCTCGGCTGCCGTTGCTATGGAGAAGTCAGAGGTGCGAATCAGAGAGGCGGAAAAAAGAAGAAAAAAAAACCATTTGTTGTAACAGTTGTAAAACACAAAGCTCGGGGCAGTAATTGCTGTATTTATGCACAGTTGACCAAAAGATTATTTTTAAGCTAAATAATACGCTTCCAGTGTTCTCGACAGCGTAATCTTTAGCTCGTGACCGGCAGCGGCGCCAGAAGTTTAAGCCGCGTGACTAGAATGCTTCTAACCGAAATGTTCCTTGGGAGTTGTAGTTTTTTTTAGGGTTCATGATTTCGACCAGGAAGGTTTCACGGCCCATGGAGTCACCTGACATCTACCTATACTGCAAAATAGGTGAAGCGTCAGTCATCTTTTCCAAAAATGACCCATATGAATGTATAAAAGTACTCTGATGAGGTTACAGAACGATCTGGTTGAAATAAACCGACATTTACACGTGTCATACCCCAAGGAAGGAGGCAAAGGCACAGACTCATAACTCCGATGCAATCTTTTCATGTAATAACTCCCGTGGAATCAACGTTTCCAACATTTGCCAACTTCAGAATAAAAGACGGTAATCATCTGAGTGACGTTCGTATAGGACAAGGGTTGTAAATATAGTTTTTTTGTACAGCTATCCATCCCACACACTTTGAATGGCTGTAAAACAACGTCCCACTCCTCTCACTTTAGTTACAGAACATTAAACACAAAACTATGAATGCCTCCATTTTTTTTTGTTAGCGACAAGTGACGAGAAGGTGGTTGTCAGGCTTGTCAGGAGAACATCCGCCGAGGTCCTTTTTAAGCAGAACCGACGCCGATGTTCTTCAATGCGCGGGACACGAACCATAAAGCAACGTGGCGCCGTTCGTCAGGGTCTCACCTTGGACCCAGTGACCTTGATGAGTCGGAACATCAATCAAAGTTTAATTGATGAAATGTCATGTGCGGGATGTGGGCGGGGTATGGGTCGGTCTATTCCCCAAGGGGTGGGGAGGGGGGGGGGACTCTGTCCTCAGTGGGTTTCCTCTGCACTGCCCTCTGCTGCCCTCCTGCCTCCCGACTTGCTTTATGACACTCATTTGCTTGATTAGCTAAACAAACGCTGACTGCTCCCTCAACACACACACACACACACACACACAGACACAGACACACACACACACACACACACACACACACGCGCGGTGCTTTGCTTTTTCAGTTCACTGCCTGTGTTTTAAGTTTATGCTCACGTTCATATTTCCACGCTTAAGAATGAACAATGTGCACGCTCAAAAATGATCAGCTTTTTAAAAGCGCTCGTAAATCATCGGCGGGGTCTGAATCAGAAAAGCGGCAGCATTAATCAGTGGCTTTAGCACAGATACAGTACAATTAAATGCAATCTATTCATCTTCATTTGATGCGTGTGGGACGAGCGCATACTGTACGAGCTCCGAGCTTTTATAATGCGTAATGAGAACCAAATCCAGTGATGTTTTTTTTTTGTTTTTTTTCGTGCGCTTTGTGTACGCAGCATGCGCGTGTAAGCTATGCAAATGACCCTTTAGATCCTCCCACCGTCGAAGAATCGCGACGCGACGTTTGTCTTGGTAAAATACAGCCTTTGATGCGCCGAGGCTTCTGTGGTAATGAAAGCAATAGGTCTCTGTGAATGGAGATTGCTTTTTTTCTTTTTCCGGAGCTTCATTTTACAGCCGTGGCGTTGAATACACTCCTCTGGCAACTCCTCTTGAATGTTTCATCACAGACCAGATCCCGGGGGTCGGTACAACCCCCCCCCCCCCCCCCCCCTCCCTGTTCATCGCACATACACACACACACACACACGGATACGGGAGTCAACCGAATGCCATTTCATCTGCTTTGATTGAATATATATTCAACGATTGAATATGCAACGTGCGCGGGTACAAACATGATGGAATGTCAAGCCGGACAGCTGCAGTAGGTACGGTTACTTTTTCAGAGGTGCGCCATCTCATCTCGGCCTATAGCTTACAAGACAGTTTCCATGTGGCCGCACGTTCACGTTCACACTACCTTTCGATTTTGACTCCAAGCGCGAGTAAGACACCAAAGTGTGTAAAAGAAAAAACACAAGTCTATTGGTTTTCTCTCGTCGTACGATCTTAATATAATCGTGTGCCGTCCATGGATGCTCGCCACTGCCAAGAAGATGCCAGATGGCTTATTGAGCGTTTGTGAGTGACGCATCTCAGTACAGTGATTTTCTTCGACTCGGTAATTCAGCACAACTATTCGGTGCATCTGTCTCCTCGAACCGACAGACAAGACGAGAACAAAAACAGAGCCAGCGGAGCCGATATAGTCTTTGAAGAATGTACGGACTGCATCGGAGAATGCGAATTAGTGACGTGTGTACGAGCAGTCGTCATCTGATTGCTTTGCATGACTTCCTGTGAGTGGGTGTGGCACGATGTAGGCGTGGTGACGCTCCTGGACGCTGCATTCACTGTGTGCTGCATGCCGGGTCACGACATAACCCTGAGCCCGTTATCAATAACACACACACACACGTAGACGGACGTGTAAAAGTGCGATGTAATTCATATGCATGTTGAATCCTTATGAATGCATTCCCCAGTGTTTGTGAAGTACTGCCGTGCCATGTTTTGAACTCAGAGCTCCAGCTGCACCGGTATAAAGACATCTATACATTCAATTTCCTCTGTGATTAAAATAATACTGCTTCGAAAAAATGCCTTTCTGGAATAATATGTTTATTAGCTTGTATGCTTTGCATCGTGCTAAGAGGGCCAACAGTTGTCATGATTTTACAGTAGGGATGCTAATATGTATGTATATATATACAGTATATATATATATATATATATATATAAATAAAAATACATATATATTTATATAAATACATATAAATATATATATAATGTAAATATATATATTTATTTATATATATATATATATATATATATATGTTATGATCTGTTACTCCAATAGCGTTGAATTGCTGCGAGAACACCTCGTTAATACAGGTGCGTGCTTTCCTTTCTCCGTGTGCGACAAGCGGGGTGCAAAACTATTTTTTGAAAGACTTGGATTGAAGCAGAATATTCCCTTTGATAAACACATGATTTTGCAATACATTTAGATTCATCCGTGTGTTTGAGTGGTAGAGTCAGAGAGAGTTGTCTCAAAGTTAGCCTGAAACACATTTAATTTTTTAAACTTTGTGAACTATTGGTCTCGTGCGCGGTCTGAGACCCCCGGCGTCGATCGGCTGCTGGGTGGTTTCCCTGACCGAGGACCACAGAGATAGCGCCGTGCTGGAGCGGCCATCCTCCGAGGCGCGGCCGGATTACTTTTCCACCAGTCAAGAGGATTAGTATCCAATGAGGGGGAATTGTCTCACCTCTGCCTCTAGGTCATCGGAGGGATGAAACGTTTCCTTCCAGAAACTTGACTACCTTGATTGCTAGAAAATCGTCGATCCAAATATCTTTGCAACGAGGCTCCGGGTTGACCTTCCGCCCACG
The DNA here is from genome assembly GCF_009769545.1 of Cyclopterus lumpus. Classification (NCBI taxonomy): domain Eukaryota; kingdom Metazoa; phylum Chordata; class Actinopteri; order Perciformes; family Cyclopteridae; genus Cyclopterus; species Cyclopterus lumpus. Next base: position 22,444,682 of record NC_046969.1, on the reverse strand, counting down.
CCGACGCCCCCCGGCCGAGGGTTCGCGGCGCAGATTGGATTAAACAACGAGTCGGTGTTGAAATCGGGAGGAGAGCTGCTGAATAAATGCAGTTGTCTGAAGTTGTGTTCTGTTAAACCAACTCTGACTAGCTTATAATACATCATTAAAACTACCAATGCCAACATTTCAAAATGCAATAATGTTTTTCCTAATAGTGCGAACGGTGTGCGTTCTACGCAAATAACCACTAAAGAAGAAAATAACGAGCTAAAAGGTCAACGCTAAGAAGTTTGACACTGACTTTTGGACAGTTCTATGTTTAACATGTGTGCACTTTTCTCTTAAAAAGGAAAGAAGTCAACACTGGATGTTTGGTTGGGCACGTACACATGATGGATTAAAATATCTGCCACGCAGAATATGGTGTGGACACGGCTGTCACGGCTAGAATTGAACCCATTGCTCACAGGCCAAAAGGCTGCGATTCACAACCAACTCTGTCTGCACTGAAACCCCCCATCCACAAAGCCATAAACGCGGACCAAAAAAAAAGTAATAAAACTCAATCTGTATGTTCCTTCCTTGGCTCTTCGGGTATATTATATGTATTGTGCTCATATGCTGGGGCAATATATTAAAGAAAGAATAAAGGAAGAAAGAAAAGAAAAGAAAAAAGGGGTCTGACGCTTTAAACATAAGCACACAATAAGGGCGAAAGCATTCAGCTTTTAATTAACATTAGCCATATCAGCATGGAGTAATTTGAAATTGTCTTTGGGACTTCAGAGAGAGAGAGAGTGAGAGACAGAGACTTTAAACCATTAAGCTCAGCTGATAAACCAGTCATACCGGTGGAGTCACTATCTTTCGCTATAATTTGATCTCTTTCACTTTGTATTTTGCTTCTTTTTTTAGAAGCACATGGTGCTTTCCTTCCTTCCTTCCTCCCCCTTATCCTTTTGATCCGGGGCCCCTTTTCTTTCCACATTTCTCTTCCTTCAAGCTTCATTTTTTTTTTCTTCTTCTTCCCATATTCTATTTTTTTTTTCTTTCTTTCTCCGTGTTCTTTATTTCTTCTTGCTTTTAGCTTTTTCTCTCCAGCTTTTATCTCCACTTCATACAGAATATCTGTGCGGCTCGGTGAGTATAATGAGGCTGTTCCTCTACAACTTCAAACCCTCCCTCCCCCCCCCGTTTGCCAGGGTTCTAAAACAAAACCTGTGACAAATATTTTGACATTCAGACACGTGCGAAGACGCGTGTGCAACGATTTCTACGTGTTCTGATGCATCTCCTACAAAAAAAAAAAAAAAAATAGGGATAGGGTGATAAGGAGGAAAAAGCCCTTTAAAAATACTGTAGCGTAAATGAGAAGGAGAATACCACCCTCCCTTGTTCGAACTATGGTGATCACTTTGATCCTGATATTAGCTGTTCCTTGTGGAATTAGTAAGCGTTATACTGGAGTTTATTTAGAGGGAGAGTAATTAAAGCCCAGAACGGGCTCTATATGTAATGTTGTAAACGATTTAGCAGGCTAGCGGTGTACCACATTGTCATGGATCACAGTAAATTGGCCCGGGCAGCTTGTTGTGCAGATACAGTCACTGTAGCACGTTTTCTAACAGTAATTGCTATGAATGAAACGCCCATGGTACTGCATAGCACGCCACTCCACAATAAACGTGATTATTATGGTAATTATATAAGTATGAAACACTTTAGCGCGGGGGGGGCTAGATTTATCATCACAATCGCTGTAAGTGCATTTACAGAGCTGGGAGTGTGTGGACTCTGGCTATTCAAAAGGCCAAACCATTGAGTTGATGGGAGTTTAGCAGAATTAGAAATCCATCCGGAGAAAAAGGCAGCGTTCTTTTCCATTGTGATCATAATCATTTTTTCTTGCACTCCGCTATTGATTTAGCTACGAATGCTCTGGTCCGCTTTTAGCTCCTGAGGACAGCGAGGGAAGGGAGTGTTTAAGGCAGGATGAAAAGATAGAGGGGTGGCGGGATAAGAGGGATGAGGAGGAGGGCCGGTGATGAGTCTTGAGCCGCCCTGAGCAGTAATGAGGAAGCAGTAAAAATGAGACGGCATTGTGTTGTACTTTAAGGTAGTTCATCTTTAAAATGAATAGTCCCTGAAGGGCCAGGTGGTTAATGCCATTTATTAATAGACAGACAGGGCCAGCAGTTTGGTCTGTGGCCCTCTGAGAGCCCTTAGTTAGGATGGAGAGAGAGAGAGTGTGAGTGACTAAGAGATAAGAAGAAAGAGTATGGGTCGGGGGTGTGTGGGTGGGGGGGGGGGGGGGGGGGGGGGGGGTCAGAATGATACAGATAGAGCCTGCTGAGTCTGCTTATTGATTGAGAAGATGAGCTATAAGGGGTGTGGGGATGTTCCCAAATGCCAATAAATATTTTTTTTATTTAAAAGAAAGTGACGGCATTTAAGGCAGAATCAACTCTCTGATGCCAGCTAATCACCAGACGGACGCTTCTTCATTCAAGGTCAATAGGTCAGAGGTCAGGGCTTATTTGCAGGGATGTACCAATGCCAAACACAAGTAATCATATTTTAATTACATTTGAGTAATTGTCCATACTGAGTACCAGTATTTATAGAAATACCATGCAGTGCTAACAATGACTTTGAAATCATGCTTTATTTTCATCAAATGTTCCTCACTTTCTGACTATGGCCGAGAAAATATACAACACAATGCCGTTTCTGACGGCCGAAGACCTCGCGGCTTAACTAATTGACTTGGGTGGCTGTATGTTTCCGTGGCAACGCACTCAGGGTCGTGGCTAACTCAACCGAGGGCGGCCTGTTATGACGAATTTAACCTGCGCGTGCATTTGGGGTTTATCGTTGCAGCTGGTGCGGCTCGTTGGGCCCGATTGACCGGAGGCTGACGGCACGTTGCCGTCGTGGTCACTGGGGGGCGGTCGCATCAAAGTAGTTTTAGTGTGTGGAGAATTACGTGAGCGCAGTGTCAGACTGGATACCCGATGCTTGCAGTAGAAATTATCCCAAACCTGTATTATGCACGTTTAAAAAAGGGCAATGGAGCATAAATGAATGATACACCTAAGTGATGTGAAATATATGTTTGTGCATATGTAGGAAACCAGTGCATCTGCCCGTCGCCGCCAGAGCAGGGAGCACAGAGCATCGCATGTCTGGTCCTGAGCCCGCAGTGACTCGGCCTACTAATGAACCAACAGGCATTACCTCCCTGTTAGCCCGCTCAGCGCCCCTAACCATTTGTCATAAACTGGGTGGAGCTGTCACAGGCGGTGGCGGGCTGAAGAGACGCACCCAGAGCACCGTTAGCTGCCTCCCAGAGCACCGTTAGCTGCCTCCCAGAGCACCGTTAGCTGCCTCCCAGAGCACCGTTAGCTGCCTCCCAGAGCACCGTTAGCTGCTTCTCAGAGCACCGATAGCTGCCTCCCAGAGCACCGATAGCTGCCTCCCAGAGCACCGTTAGCTGCCTCCCAGAGCACCATTAGCTGCCTCCCAGAGCACCGTTAGCTGCCTCCCAGAGCACCGTTAGCTGCTTCTCAGAGCACCGTTAGCTGCTTCCCAGAGCACCGTTAGCTGCCTCCCAGAGCACCACCAATAGCGTTCATTACGTGGGGAAGCATCAGTCTTGATAAAAGATCCAAAACAAAGCGCAAGAGGTGGATTTACTGTGCTGCTCCACCCGGGCTCTGATAATATTGTTGCTGTCGGGAGTAAAATATCACTGCTGCCATTTGGACACATCTAAATCTTTGAGTGCAGACGGTGTCAATGCGCCGCTAGCTACAGGCCATATTGCTATTGATTGGTGGAATGATAGAACTATTTCTTACCTGATGTTGGAGATGCACCAGAGGGCGATGGCATAGGGGGGAGAGAAAGAGAGAGGATTTGATTAGTGGTGGCCTTGTACGGTACCCAGCACATGCACAATAGGGAAGTACAAAGGGGGCTGAGTGCACTCCACTATTACACTATTACAATCAAAGTCTGCAAACTCCACCCCGAGAATCAATTCAACGTTTCCTCTGTGGCTTTACCGAGTTACGTGCCCACGACTGCAATCTGACACTTTACTATAAAAGATCCTAAGGGGTAATTCACCGTTTCCTAGTGGCCTAAATAACTGAATGACTTCATAATGATGCATTCAACATAGCAGTTAATATTGCGATCTACTTATGCCACATTTACTTTCCTTTCCCCCTTCACTATCATAAATAACATTCAAAATATAAATAAAAAAGGAGGACTGCCCACTAATTTTCACAGAATATGTGTACTGTATATTCATGTTCGGTGCAGTGATAAAGACAAAGGCATTTTAAGCCACGAAGCCAGGCTGAATAGGAATCCTCATCCCCCTAAGCCACACTCCAATGCCCCTTACACCCCCTGACACTCACTAAGGCTCTGAGTCAAAGTCTTGTTCTCATAGCCACAGGAGCCTCCCACCACAAATGTGCTTTTAAATACATAAATATTCATTGGCATCGCACATAAACCCTACCCATACGCCAGCAGAAGCAGCCATCTGCATTAACAGAACTCAAGCTGTGAGCTACGCTCCATCCACCAACCTCCTTCGTACGTATATACATCAGTGGGTGACTGGGCAAAGCCAAATCCCAGCACCCGATTCCAAAGCAACCTACACTTGGCAGGTGTGATGGTGAAAAGTGCAGCTCGACTATTGATGGAGCGGTAACCCTCGGCCATATATAGCTGTTCCACATGATCTTAGCTTTCAGCGGCTGTTACGCTAGTGTTCTGTAATGCCTCCGCGCAAAGATGTACTTTAAAGAATATAGTGTCTGGTTTTGTGTAATTTGACACTGTAATTTGGCACTTAAAAATAACATGTATTGTGTATAGAATATGTTTCTGTCAGTTCCTGCGTTACATTTCTCGCCTTGCTTCAACCTCACACTGTGCAAAACGGCAGTGTGTTAGCACACACGTGGCAGCAAAAACGGTCTTTAACCATTCTCCAAAGACACCCAAGACTGAAATGACTGGATCCGGTTAATTGAATCCGTGTACGATTTCCAACAAGTTGCTTTCGGAAAGTATACCCTAAATAAGTTTAAAAAATGGTCGTAAAAATGAAGAATTCTTTTAAAGTAACTTAGTGTCATGGTGAAGCCAGGCCTCTGATCTGCCTAAACTCTTAAGTAAGGATCACCCTCAGGTTCTTTCAGACCCTGTCACTCAGAGCACACTCAGCTGACAGATTCCCTTTGCAGATAAAGCCCAGGGATCTCCGGCCAGATACTCTTGTCACTAGAAAGCTGTTTTTTTTTTCCCACAGATTACATCAGCTTTGGTTTTAAAACAGCCAGGAAAACAGTCACCGAGACACACACACACACACACACACGACCTATCAGTAGCCTGCTTCAAGAAGGCATGAAGACATGTGCAATAAAGGGGTTAACTTCCACTGAGCCATTGCTTCCCATTCTGGACTCTGTGTGGAAGAACATTTTAAAGTCCTTGTATCGGGAGCGAAGGGAGGGAACGATGGAAGATCGGACTGCTGGATGTGTGTGTGTGGGGAGGGGGGGGGGGGGGGGGGGGGGGGATGGGCCACCTGCCGAGAGAGAGTAAAGCCTTCCAAGTTGGTAGTATGCAGAAAAAAGGGGGCTGGGAGGGTGGGGGGGGGGAGTTACATGATGTGGGTACCTCCATGCTGTGAGGCTGCAATAGTCTACAGCCAACAGCTGGCTCCTGGGATCAGCCTCAGGGATGAACTAACTCCCTGTGAAATCAGAAATGAACCGACGGCACCCACTGCGCACATGCACACGCACGCTCACACGCACACGCCCGTAAACGTCGGCGCGAGTCAGGCCGCTCTTTCTGATGCAACAACCTGGAGCTAGAATGCTCCAATGGTGATAAACAAACACCATTTTGGGTGAGGAGGGACGCATGGAGGGCTGGAAGGAGAGAAGGAGGGAGGAAGGGAGAGAGAGTGTGTGGCAGTGCTGGGCAAATAAGACTCAGGGGCCTTTTTTATTTCCTTCTTCTTCTTCTTCTTCTTCTTCTTCTTCTTCTTCTTCTTCTTCTTCTTTTCCCCCCACATGAGATAGTTGCGGTTCTTTTAAAAATGGATGTTTGAAGTTGGGGCTCAGTTGAACACGAGCTTGTTTGAAAAAGGACTGACGCAAGAGCGGAGAAGGAGATGAGAGAGAGAGAGAGGCCCCAAAAAAGAGGGAGAGGGGAAGACAGAAAAAGAATCCATGAGAAAAAGAAAAAAAACACAGCGAGACAAATATACGGAGAGAGCGTGAGGTGAGACAGAAAGGAGGCCTCCAGTGGCACAAGGTGGACGTTGCAGCCAATATCCAATGAAGCTAACATTTTTAAAAAAAAAAACGAATGAAGAAATCGAGGGGGGGGGGGGCAAGTATGTAAGCCCGGGCGAGGTAGGCTCTCTAAAAGAGAAGCATTACTATTCTGAACCCGTTCTTAAAAAAAGGAACACAAAAAGGCATAAGCGTGAAACGTATTCCGATAACGTTAAAATATTCGGTTCTTGTTAAGAAGGACTCTCATCTGGGAAGGTCAAAGATGACAAAGAGACTTTTTTTTTTCTTCCTCTCTACCATCCAATGCCTTTCTACTGTCCAACACACACACACACACACACACTTTAATCAGAGCGTGGCGTGCTCTCAGTCCAGACAAAGCCCAATCAGGGCGGTGATAATTTGGCCTCTCCTTCAATCAGCAGCACCGTAATTGCATCAGTCACAATCTCCATTTCATCTTTCATCTCGGTGTCGGGGCGGCGGACAGGAGGCAGAGGGACACTCGGAGGCTCGGGCCTATCATTACAACGGACAGGCAGCGAATCCAGAGGAAGAGGCGAGCGAGAACAATACAAACAAATTGTTGTCATTTCGATGAGAATCACCCGAGTCCTTCGTGGGGGGGAACATGCATCTTTTGTGAATATAAATGCTCGATATGAATAGAAAATGGCACGAGTTAGTATTTAAGTAGCTGTGCTTATCGTGTACATATCAATTTATACAATATGATACACAACTACAGGGAATGGCCAAATATGAATAAAATAAAGTTGAAAATCGAGGTATATTTAGTCAGAAATGCCAGGTAAACTTAAGATAAAAAAGTAATTTGTCTACAATATGTATCAACAGTGAAGAAAAGCAAAGAAAATAACAGAAAACATGCTGTGATATATATTTATATATATATATATCAAGTCGCAGTCTTTCAATTCAAAATTAGAGTTTCACGACGACAATAAAAAAAAAAAGCCAATTTAATAATTCAGCGGCACTTGAGAAAATAATGAGAGAGAGAGTGAGATGAGGAGGAGGAGAGCATTGAAAATGAGAAATGAGTGAGTGAAGACACAAAGGAAGAAGAAGAAAAAGAAAAAGAGGAGCGATAGGTAAAGGAAAGAATTAGGACTTCTCATGACTTGTTATCTTTTGGCAAAATGAAATGTAGCGTAATGCATATGTGTCATGTAAGTGAAATCAGCCTGTGAATGATTAATGGAACATCCCGAACACATTGAGGGAATCTATTACATATTAAAGTTCAGTGTCGACCAGAAGAGGAGGATTCACGCCCGGCTTCATAGCTATTACCAAACAAGGTGAAACATTCATTCATGTACACAGCTCTTCTGTCCTCCTCACACGCACAAACACGGCTAGCGGTTCACGGCTAGCGGTTCACGGCTAGCGGTACACGGCTAGCGGTACACGGCTAGCGGTACACCGCTAGCGGTTCACGGCTAGCGGTATACGGCTAGCGGTACACGGCTAGCGGTTCACGGCTAGCGGTACACGGCTAGCGGTTCACGGCTAGCGGTACACGGCTAGCGGTACACGGCTAGCGGTACACGGCTAGCGGTTCACGGCTAGCGGTTCACGCTACCCGATCCCTAATTTCTTCCGCTTTCGATAGTTTTTTGGGAGCTTCCCAAACAAAAGCTCCAGTTTTGAGGCAAATAGCTGTTCAAAGACGCATCGACTAGCAGGCTAAATATCTCACCTGTTGGGGAGCTACAGCCAATGAGAGAGCGAGACACATGTTGATGGGGGGGGGGGGGGGGCGCCTGTTAGTCGTCCCAAAAATTTAGGAATTTGGCACCAAAAGCTACATTTTCAGGCGCTGTGTTTTACAAAAGAATGGAGAGTTTTTATTTTACAACTGTATTGAATCACTTTCTTTGATAGAAAATAGATAATAGTGGTAGAATAAAATTCATCAACAGTTTAGAATATTTACTTATGAATTGTTGAAATGGCATTCATCCCCCGCATGATTAGACACTTCTTCTGATGACAACACGTGCTTGAATCCCCCCCCGAAAACAAGGAATTTGGGTCAAACATTTAATTTAATCTAGAAAAAATAATTAAACAGATTTTATAGTCCCCTGCTACTGGATCAATGCTGGGCGGCAACGATAAAAAAAAAAGCAGACAGAAGGATCAATTCAGATGATCTATGAAAGTTATTAGAAATGACATTTATGAATATTTTATGAAAAAAAAAGGTAGAGAATGTCATCGTACATTTTTATATAAAGGAAATGAGGCAGGAATATAAAACAAACAGCATTAAACATTGAACGTGCCCCCCCCCCCCCCCATGTCAAAAGTATTGTGTCCAGAATAATGGGCGAGTTAACAGGGGGGAGAGGGGGCGGGATGAAAAGAGAGAGAGGCGACGACGTTGAAATGTCTGCTTCTTTGTGGAGATGGAAAGGTCGAGCCAGTGTGTCTAACGACCATTAATCACTGCGTGTGTGTGCGTCTGTGTGTGTGTGTGTGTGTGTGTGTGCGTGTGTTCACAGGTTCCTAAAAAGCCATCATCATTTATTGATTTATTGATTTGATCCGTCCCTGTGTTGTTCATCTTTGTTGTACTGCATTCAAAATAAAATATTCAATATGCCTCGTCCCTTCAAGCAGCTGGGATACACTCGACCACCTGATCCATCACTTCACCCTGAATGAGTACTTCCACTGGCTCGTCTGTGTGCGCGTTGATTGGCGCAATTACCGCGTGCACGTTGTACGTCCTGTTTAGAGAAAGCAGAGAAATCTATAGCACCACTGGGGACTCGGGGCTCTTCCAAATTCTCCTCCTCCCCACCTTGTGCTCACCTTCTTCGATCCGTGTTTACATGACAGTCAGTGGACCGGTGCGTATCCTCCCGTGTATCCTTCGCCGTGTCGGGCGAGGTCTATTAAAACCCAGAAATAAAGAGACGTTGCTCATTTTCATTGGGATGGCACTCGAGCGAAGGCGGTGATACGCGGCTATAAATACGGGGGTATGGCGGCTGACTTTTTCTTTTTTTTTTTTTTTTACTTCAGACCAAAGAGTCAAAGTGCAGCAGCCGAGGTAGCACACACACTGATGTCCTCGCCCGAGTTAGCGTAGATCACTTTAAAGAGGCTGTATTTTTTTGCCGTTTAGCGCTGACGTGGGCAGATTTGGTTGGAGACGGGGAGAGAGAGGCGTGGAACATCTGGAGAGCGTTTAGGCTGTTTCTAAAGACAGGAAGTCCTCTCTGACCTGTTTTTCACACTTCATTTAATGCCATGGATTGATGTCAAATCCCTCCGCGCGTGTCCGCGTGTGCGTGTGTGTGTGTGTGTATGTGTGTGTGCGTGCTTGTGAATGTGTCTCCACTTTTTGTGTATATGCAGACTAGGCTCATGTACACACATTAGCATAAGGAGAAAAGGCTACCATGCTATTATTCACACATATGCACACGCACACGCACACACACACACACAGACACACACACACACACACACACACACACACACACGAACGCTCGAGAAAAGCTCCACATTTTAACTACACTTGACATCCCACAACTTACCATTGCCGGGCAGCCTAATTATTGTCCGCTCTGAAGGAGTGTGCGGCTTCGGAGTGTCTTTCCTTCTGCCAGTGACAGTTGGTTTGTCAGGGGCCGGGCAGAAGAATAGCATGTGGCCAGGAGGTGGGTGGGGTGTGTGTGTGGGGGGGGGGGGGGGGGGGGGACGTGATTAGCATTCACATGGCACCTGTTGCCAGCCACTGTGCCCATGCAGGCTACAGATAATTACAGTGATTTTGCGGAGGAGAGGAGTGCAGGGGTAATTGTAGTCTTGGCAGAGCAAAAGAGAGAGGAGAGAAAGGAGGACAGCACTTTCACTATCTCACGCCACAGAGCTGTTGACAAACACGCTTGTGTGCACACCGACGCACACACACACTCGCACGCGCACACGCGGTTATAACACTTTCCAAAGCTGACGGCCATGCACACACACACACACACACACACGCAAGCAGGCGTACACAGACAGATACACACACACACACACACACACAAAAAAAAAAACATAATTAAGCTTCGGTTGCCATAGCAACACCTTGCTGGACGGATGATGGCGCTGGGGCCAAAGCGGGCGCAAACATTTAGAATGGCAATCAGAAGACCTGATGGCGCTGATGTCTGCGGGGCTGCTGTTAGTAGACCCGCCACGACTCTCCGATAGATCCGCTTTAATACAGAAAAACAACCCTCAGCCGTAAAACACTTGCCTCGGCTCACTCACTTAGCAGGCCTGTTGTGCCATCACTTCAGCCATTACAAATTATGTTATTTAGTAAACGTCTGCCGCGACACCCGAGGGATGGCAGCGGGGGTGGGAGTATGGGGGGGTGGATGGAGGGGACCTATAATATTACATAAAGCGTTAGCACGGTGTAAAGCTCCGATGATTGGTGTTACGGTTTTCATTACACAAAATGAGTAATTGCTTGTCATTTGGAGCTGGCATATCCCACAATCATCCTCACTTCTGTGCCATCAATCAAGCGTTTAAGTGCTGATGACTCGGCTCACATTTAAAGCAGGGCAGCCGAGCCACAATGCACGGGGGAAACTCATTGTTTGCTTCGTTACTCCTCAGAGCTCAGACACTGCGCGTTTGTGTGTGTGTGTGTCGTGTTTGTACAGTGTGTGTGTCTGTCGTCAGTGCGTATGTAGAGGAGAAATATGATCGGATGTGTGTTCTTGTCTCCCTAAGTAGCACTTCATTCCTCAGTCCAGAATATGTCAGGCGGTGCTTTGAAGACAATAAACTTGATAGTAAACTCTGAGTGCATGCATGAATATGTTTGTGAGTGCATGTGTGGGCTAACACACGTGTGTGTGCGTGCGTGTGTGAGTGTGTGTGTGTGAGTGTGTGTGTGGTCTGCATGCAAAAAAAAAAGCGGAAGAAAACTTGCTGGGACTAACTTTAAAATTTAATAAGGTCCTCGTTGACTCTAAAGTAGGGCGATTCTCTCTCTCACACACACACACACACACACACACACACACACACACACACACACAGTAACACTCACAGACAGATGCACTCCATTTTGGATGATGCTGCCGGAGTGGGGCCACAAATGTACCCCATCTGTACCAACACTGCTCAGTGACCCGGGAGTTGTCGTGAGTTACCGTTGCTTATACCCCTGCTCATGACCACCAGGACATGGGGGGGGGGGCAGTCACTCACACACACACACACACACACACTCTCTCTCTCTCTCCAATCTGCAGGAGAGCGGCGGAGTGGGACATGAGATGAGAAGACGGGTGGGATTGGTGGTGATGGAGGGAGGACAAGAAGCACACCACGCCAGTCAACCAAATGATTTGCTCAGTAAAGTAAAACTCAAGTGGAACAACAGCTAACTCTCCAGTCGAGCCGGAGCTCCCTCTCTCTCTCTCTCTCCCTCTCTCTCCCTCTCTCTCTCTCTCCCTCAATCCCCCTTTTTGCTCCCGATTCCCACCAAATCTCAAGCTTGGTTTGACGGCAATAAAGAGCGCTGCTCAGGCAGGGAGAGCTGGTAATATACTTTTTTCCCCCCTTCTTTTCATACAGATAATTCTGGACTGAGATATAGCCAGAAGGAAGAAGATGAATATACTGTACACGACGAGGACATGAGTCGCAAACTACAGAGAGAGACAACGATAGATGGACGACGAGGGACTCGCACAACAGCGCATGAAATATTTTTAAGACAGTATTAGTACTAAGCGATAAACATGTGATTTAATACTCGATACGATAGCGTATAAACAACCGTCATTCACATTCTTTAATAAAAAGAGACTAGTATTCTGGATGTCTCTCGCAGCAGGCGGCTCAGTCAGCGTCTCTTGCTTTGTTGTGCAGTGTGCAAGCTGCTCCCTTTTTTAGTTCATCCACTGTGCACCGCGTTGAGAGACACCCGCGAAACTTACTCTCCCGCTGTAAAGAATGTCGGATTGACGGGGGCAGACGGACGGGCAGCATGGAACTGAGCTGGAGCCCGAGGGCCGGGGGGCGAAAAGCAAACAGGTATTCGTAGCCAGCACACGGCCCTCAAGCCGAGGCAGAGCCAGATCAATAGCTTAATGGAATTAGCCTGGCTTTGAAACATGACTGCCAATCGTATTTACTGAAGGCTGTTTATGTTTGCAGTAGGAACCTGACTCAATGTTTAAAAGCTAGGCAGAGAAAAACTCGCGTGCGAGAGAGCCGACGACGGGAAGACCAAAGTCTCCGCCCGTCTGCGGCCATTCAACCGCTGAAGGAATAGAAACGACGCACGGGGCCGCGTCAGGTCACTTGTTATGCGACGTCATGTCTTTATCTAACGTACCCGCAACACGGTTCAGCCTCAGACTTAATTTGATCAATAGTCTGAGGCCTTTTATACCAGGACCCCCCCCCCCCCCCCATCAACAACATTGTTCCGTGTATAGTGATTGTATGCGTGTGAACATAAATCTATGTGTGCGTACCTGCATTGAGCCACAAAGTTTTACATCTTCCGGTGAGGGAGAAGTTGTCCACGTATTTGCATCGGTGTGAACAAAAAGGTGGCAATCAATGAGTAAGCTCCCTGCACTGCAGCTCCTAAGCCTGTGAAACCAGCCTGCAAGCAGAGAGTAAATCTCTCCCTTTTCCCCGGACTGAAAGTAGCAGAGAGGTGACACACCGAGATACCAATACTGTACACACACACACACACACACACACACACACACAAAGCCAAGCTCACCACAGGGATGGCGGGTGCGGCAAGCGATTAAGGGCATGGAACAGATGCCCACCTGCTCCCCCCTGAACCTGGCCATGCCTCGGCTATGCCAGGGTGCCCTGGGTTGCCCCTGGGTGCCTTAATACACTGTTTCCATCTGTTGCCTGGAAAGTGAAGGGCAGAGATGTCCAAGTGCACAGGCATTACCCCCCCCCCCCCCCCCCCCCCCCTCCCCTTTTCTCTCGCCCTACATGTATCCCTCTCTCTAAGCCTGCCATCTCTGTTGCTTCCACCGACCGTGTCTGCTGTGAAGGGAGAAATGGGGGAAATTGTACATTATTGAAATAACACAATGTCGGACTCTTCCCTCGAAACCATCGCACCGACTAAGCGGAGTCTCCGGGTTTCAGCTGACAGACCAGTTCTGTGCATTTAGCATAATGATGACATGAAGGCAAAGACGGGAAGAGATGAAGGAAGCTGCCCCGCGTGTCTTGTTTGGTTTAGCTTCAATCTCCTCAGTTCATCAAAGATAGGGCGCGGATTTGTACACTGAACAAAACAGCAGCGAAAAAAAAGGTGTGCAGTGTGTTTACTGGTAGGATCAAACATTAATAACTACATATAGTGTAGCTGTCCGTCAAATAATCTTGATTCTGGATTTATCTTTTCTTCCTTTACTGCCGTTGTAAATGATTATTATCAGCACAAAGCCCGCCTTTATTATAATTACCTTGTAAATAAACTTGCTTGTCATTACTTTTCAAACCAATTACAGGCTGCCTAATGGAAGCGCTTAATTAGCAGACACTCTACCAGAAAAGAAAAAAAAGGAGACAGGGGGGGGGAGAAAGGGAATGAATAGGGGTAAAAAAAAAAAAAAGGAACAAATGCTGGTGGGGGTGGGAGGACTGCATTCACTGTGTAATTATACAGTCATCAGATGGGGTGTTTTTTTTCCCGTCTCCTCTGCTGTTTTTGCAACGGCGCCACAATAGAGGTTGGACCTCTCTTTCCCCTCGCTGTCGGTTAAGCGGGCAGCTGACAATGGAGCACTCGGCAGGCGGTGACCCGGACCCCCTAATAGTGCTGTGGCAGCCGCGGCCCTCACAGCGGGAGGACAGGAAACAGCAGAATACTGCATGTCGGCCAGCCCCCCCGCCCCAGTCCTCCTTTAAACTACAAGCCCCATATATCTCCACTCAACACCCCATCATCACCTCTGTGTTCACTGTGATGCAATCCCCATGCAACTGAAGAGCGTCTGCATAATAACGTCGTCAACGTCGTCCATCTGAAGTCCTGCTTTGGTTGATTTTGGTATACTTGGCGTCTTTGTTCTCCAAAGAACCGATGAAAAAGCTGCCGGAAATTATACGAGGTTAAAAATAAATAAATAAAATTGGGGGGTTTTTTCGCCGACATGGACACCGCCATGTTTGGGATAATGGCGGGCCTTTCTATTGACTGTCAGCGCTAGTCGACCATTATCATAATTAGAGTCCATTTTCCTTGACGGAGAGCTTTGGGAAAGGGAAATGCCCCTCTGTCATTAGCAGAAAATGTTCCAGCCCGAGTAACCGCCTCCTGAAAGGGTCGTGACTAAGTGGCACAGGGAACAAATGTCCAGTATTTCCATAGCATCCCTCCTGTAATGAATAAAGCAGAAGGCGGTATCAATATAATCTATACAGAAGAAAACGGGACGGTGGTGGCGCTACGATTCTTTCACTGCTGCCGAGCCAGAAAATGGTGGACTCAAAATCATGCATGCCGCTGTTAACTGTGACATGTATATCCTCCCCCCCCCCCCCACCCCCCACCCCCCATTACATCCTAAAAGACTAAGTGTGAAATGCATTAAGGAAGAAACAGGGAAACAGCTGTAACTATCTCTAAGCTGACAGGAGTGCTGGCCTATTCCACGGAGGAGAGGGTGGGGGGGGGGGGGGGGATGTTTTTTCTGTGATGCCGTTATCAGCCAGAGTCCATCTGACTGGGGAGGGTTGGGAGAGAGAGAGAGAGAGAGAGAGAGTGAGAGGGGGTGAGGGGTGTGATTACGGCCATGTTAAGACCTGAGAGAGAGATCTGTGCCCACAGAGATTAGACACTCATCATTCACAGAAAGGTAAAGGATTGGAAGGATGGAGGGATGGAGGGATGACGGGTTGGCGGCATGGCGACCGTGTCATACCGGTGTTTGGGGTTTAATACAAGAAATCTGCCGGCGTAATTGCGTTTCTGGCCCTTATCCCCGGCTGCATCGGGCCTCGTTTTGGCGACAGTTTCGGGCGCCTTATCTGCTGCCATTCTCTCCCTATCCAGACCCAATCAAATTTGCTCCGGCGAGCTATAGGGACAGGCAGAGGAGGGCGGAATACAGCAATGATAAGGGTGGAGGGGGGAAGGGGAGAGAGGGGGGGGGGTTGTATTTTTTTAACGTGTGAGGGGATTTTTTTCTAATTCGAAAATGAACAGTTTGCTTGGCATGCTTATCTTGCTTTCATTAGTGGGCTGTCATACTGTGAAGGCAGCCGCAGAGCAAGGCAGGAGTGCACGGAGGGTGGGGGGGGGGGGGGGGGGGGGGAGGGAAGGGAGCGAGGAAACGAGCAGACAGGCTGTTAGAGGAGGAGAAGTCGTGCAGGAAAGAAGGAGACGAAGGAAACGAAGACAGGGAGTGGGTGGGGGCGATAGGCGCCATAACGTCAGGTGTGTATTCTCTTGGACGAGAACTTTGGGAACGGCAACACGTCAAGAATAACTCACGAATGAATTGCTCCACTAACTTGTTTAAAGGTTGACAGAGGGACCAAATCTATATTTGTGAATGTGCCTACAGCGAAGCATAATTACAGAAGTAGTGTACAGCGGGTCAAAGTTAAGCCGGGGAAAGTTGATTGCTTGCGTTTCTTGCCCCGTCGGACATCTTTTTTTTTTTTTATTTCGCTGTGCTCAGCAAATCACTTGGGTAGTAGAAAAAGTTATGACTATAACCCATCTCACTCTGCACTCTGTACGCATACATCACAGTACAGTAATTGTGTTTACTGTCGATCCGTGATCCGTACGGATTCATTACACATTAACGTTAACCATCGGTGGGAAATAAAGTTTTATCGACGATCATTATGCACCAATATTCAGTGAAACATCCGCGTGTGCGCTTTTGTAGTCGCCCGATCTCCGATAATGTAACATTGTAAACAACCGGGCCGTCTCTGAGTGAAGGAGAGCTAGTTAACGAATGGAGGTTACGTCCAGGTTACATCGAGATGCGTTCAGGCTCCGTTCAGTGAAAATGAGCATTGGGGCAAAGGTCAATCATAAACCTCATCATGATGCGTTCACAGGTAATCGTGTAAACTGTAGTGTTGTGTTCACAGCAACATAAAATAGATATTAGAGATGAGTTATGCGCTGTTGACGATAACTCTAAGCAGCTTCTAATACATCATTAAAACTCAATCTTGAATAAGATTGGTTGTAATCCATAACATTACAATCTTTTACTTCCTAATCACTTGAATTGTGTGTTTTTATGAAAGACATGTTGATGGTTTAAACCGACTTGAAAAAACAAATTTTGTACGGTTGCAAACAAAAAAAGATCTGTATCTGCCAATATGGATCATCAATGATCATCAATTAGTATCAGAGGGCACAAAAAAACAACAAACATGAAACGTTATATTCTTCAAATCCACAAATCTACAGTATTTGAGGCAAGCGTCAATCCCTACGATGCCGGTTGTCCATTAACGGGACAATAATATGAGCGAATATCAGCCACCTACTTACCCACAAACCCACGCACCCACACAACACACACACACACACACACACACACACACACACACGTGCACACATGCTTTACAAGCGCGCTATTGTGTAGGAGGTCCTGCGAGTGAAAAGTTTCCCTTTTTCAAATGTATTCTTCCTTGGACCATAAGAAAAATTGCTCAAAATATTCCCTGCCATATTCATTGCATTGCGCCCCATATTCATGCCGCATGCGCTGCGACTGCTGGCAAAAGTGTGTGAAATGTTTCGCGTGCGCGTTGGGTGTCACTCTGCAATTCCCGTTCTCATTGTTTGGTTGAATAATTCATACGCGGGTGAATGAAGAAGAAGAAAAAAGAAGAAAAAAAAGCCTTATGAATAGGAAAATTAAATCAACACACATTGATACATTCTGAAGTTAGAGAGAAAAAGCCCTCAGGGCACAGAGATAGGTTTGGAGTTTTAAGGTTTAATTTGTGCAAAATAAATACAAAACACAATCACACTGGCCTTGGAAGAAAATAAATAAATAAATAACTGCGCCTGCGCGCCCTCTTGAGATGTGCAGTGAAGTAAGTGCACGTGTTTAGCGGTCTCGGGCGAATCGGGCTGATTGCGAATGAAACGTTGATGTTTTGCGTACATGGTTTTAATTACAAAATAAATTGATTTCCGTCTGGATCAGATTATCGCCTTCTGGATTAATTTACCTCCAAGGGAAACCATTTTACAGGAATGCCATGTCGTAGTGCAGATAGTGACAGAAGGAGAGACGTCGTGTTGGAGAACAACAACATTATCTCAAATTGCAAATGGCGCGCACGCTGCCAAGTCACTCTTACTTTTACCTTTCCAGTGTGACGTGTATACGCCGCGGCTCTAACTTGGAAAGACAGGTTGTAAACAGTAGCGGGGAAAACCTTAAACATCTCATTAATTTCATAGTTCTCCGAGCAAAATAGTGTGCACGTTGATGCAAGAGCTGTGCAGTGTCAGGGGGGGGGGGGGGGGGGGGGAATGCACCGTAGATTACAGAATGAATTCAAATGAGCCGAAATGAGCATGACGTACATTTTATTATTTTTTTTTTGTTCCTAGCCTGAAGTTTGTCTATATTTGGGCATGAGAACATTTAATAACGCAATCACGTTATGCAGTTGCACTTCAAAGTATTTACCCAATCACCGCCCCGGGGTTAGGATTTAAATTCTGAATAAATGTGTTTATGGATGAGGCAGGTAGCGGAGGATCTAATCTGACAGATTGGAACAGAAGAGCAGAATGTATACTTGAACCAGGTGAGGGTTAGCGTGGACCCACAAGGCATCCGTCTCCATGACAGAACAAGACCGACAGACGGAGAGCGAGCGAGGGAGCCGGGATGGAGAGAGTAACTAAAGAGAAGACTGATGGATGGGGGGGGACAAGTGCGAGCGAAGTGAGAGTGAAGGCAAATGCGGAAGGAAAAAAAAAAAAAGGAGACGAGGGCTGGCTGGATCAATAGAGAAGCGTTGCCGTGGCAACAGGTCATCGAGAACCGTCGTCGTCGTGTTTGTTTTCCTCTTCTTCTTCTTCTTCTTCTTCTTTTTTTCCCCCGACGCCGTCTTCACAATAAATAATGTAAAAAAGACTAAAAGAAGAAAAAAAACATAAATGAGAGGGGGGGGGCGTTTCAGAAAAACCAAAATGGATGCTGCAATGAAGTAACACAGCAGACCTGTAGTTGAGAATGTTTGGAGCCGCCCGTCTGGTAGTAATGTGTCGAGGCTTGAAGTTGGAAGTGAAAAAGGTGGACGGATTAGAGTGAACAATGTCCAATCAGACTAACGGGGCCTCCCATGCTGGTTTTAAGGGACATGTCTGTATGCAGCAATCACGCCTCAGGTCACTGACAGCCACACCAGAAGTCAACAAAGAGCGATCAGATGTTCCATTTGTGAAGAAATTAAATACTCAATTTAGATTGTTCCCGACCGATGGACGTGAAATATTCCCAAAACTCAATAACGTTACGTATTATTATTATTATTATTATTATTGTAGCCCATTTCAGCATGGGTCCACGATGTAATCCTGCGAAGGAGTCGGCGTCCATTTTCAGTCATTCATCACGTGGGCTACAAAAAAAAACCACATAATCGATGATCAAATTCGTTGCCGAGCTATTTTAATAACAATTTTAATCAATTTGATTAATTAGTTGTTGCAGCCGGGCATGCAAAGGGCCCTGCAGGACTTTCCCACCACAGGTTCGGTGCCTGGCTGAGGGAAGCGACTCACCTACTGTAGTTATTAGCTGCTAGAATTCATTCTGAGGGTACGGTCGTGTGCAGCTGATGCCCTAATCGCCTCGGATCTACGCAATTCCATTTTTCAGCTGGAGAGACGCTGCCGTCTTCCCCGGGCCCAGATGGTGTCATTACCGCGGGTAAGGCTGAGTGATTATACACTGGAAGAAACAATGGTAGAGAGTTCTATAGGCTTCTTTTCTGACGCACACACACACACACACACACACACACTGCCTCTCTTTCACACTCACCTCCGCTCGTTTCTCACTCTCTATTCTTTCTGATTCGCGCCATCATCCATTTCTTTTCTTTAGCTCCATTTCTGCAAATTGTTTTTTTTTTTTCTTCAGTTGTATGACTTTCATCGTCGATTTCTTTCAGGGGTATGGACACATATTACAGAGACGTCTAAATGGTTACGCGGTGTTCACACATCGACACATACAATTATGAACTTGCCCGCCCACACACACACACACACACACACACACACACACACACGCACACTCACAGCCCAATCTCAAATCAGTGGACGGTTGAGATAGGGGCAGCTGACTGGAAGCCGGGAAAAGGGGTGGCCGTGGTCACAGGCGCATCAGCTGGAGCTTTTGTTGCCGGGCAATCTTGTCAATCCTTTCGCCGGCAAGGAGAGAGCTGTGAGCGAAGTAATCTCCAAGACAAAAGGTCAACAAGTTGAGAGAGTGACGGAGAGAGCCGTGACACACCTGTCACACCTCTGACGGGACCGGGAGTCAAGACGGAGGGGGCAGGGGGGGGGGGGGGGGGGGTGAGAGGAGAGAAAGGTTATAGTGCAGCGATGGAAAACATTAGCGAGCCTCGCCAATAATGTATGGAACGAAAATAAATCAAAAAAGATAAAAAGGGAAGCGGAGGGAGCCAGTGGTTTGTAACACAAAGGAATGAAGAGCGGCAGCCTGTGGTCCGCTGGGGAATTGGGGAGTGGGGGAATTGGGGAGAGAGGGAGGAGGGTCAGATTTTGTTATTTTTTTCCCTTTCATGGTCTATTTGGTTTGCCAGACCATGCAGCTTAAATAGCCCCCCCCCCCCCCCCCCCCCCCCCCCCCCTCTTCTCCATCCTCCCCCCGCCCCTTCCCAACAGCAGTGCAAATACATGTTTGAGGCCAAAACACCCGCTCGCACAGAGTACATACAGTGTGTCACACGGGTAAACACACACACACACACACACACACACACACACAGAGATGCAGTCATACGATGTGCACGTATCAACGACAACAGCAGACGTGGACATTTCATGCTTCAGAGTATTACAAGATATCTAAATTATTGATAAAACAGGAGTTACGCTTAGCATGTCCTGAGTGGTTTGGAACATGCTTTCACACAAGGTTACACTTACAGCAGGAAAACACACACACACACACACACACACACACACACACAGACACACTATCATTCCAGCGAGGACACACATTCCCAGTTTTCCTTCTGAGACATTTAATCCCTCATCGACCCACTCGCTTTCTGGGGCTCTCTGTCGCGCACACACACACACACACACACAAACACACACACTGTACATCCGAATAGTTTCTCCTTCGGATGAGCGACACACACTCCTCTTCCCTCTTTCTTTTCTGCTTTTTCTCTCATTTCACAATAGTCTCGCTTATTTTTGCCAGTCAAAGAGGCGGGGGGGGGGGGGGGGGGGGGGGGCTCTATTCTGTTTCTCCCGCCCCCTTGACGCTCTCTCCCTCTAATGTGTTGTGTCTCTATTTTTCTTTGTCCTTCTCTCGGTCGAGTGTTTTCACGTCTCGTCCATCCCTCGCGGTGACGGAGCGCCTTCCTCCTCTCCAGCCCACCGTTCCCTAGCAGCAGCAGCAGCAGCATCTTTATAACTCAGCTCGCGGTGTCTCTCATTCCTCTCCTTTGTTGTTCTTTGTCTCACACCTCCACGTCTCAGTTGTTCCTCCACCCGCCACACACTCAACATCCCTCCCCACCTGTTTCCTTTGCACTCTCTCATTTTAACATCTTCTTTTCTTTTTTTTCAGTTGTCTCCTTCCCTCCAACACATCTCTTTGCTTTGCTCCACCCCCCCCCCCCCTCGCTCATCCGCCCCACCACCACCCATTTCCTGTCTGCACTCATTTTCGTTCTCTCTTGTTCATCTTCACTTCTTGCTCCACTCCTTTTTTCCCTTTTCTCTCCGTCTTTTTTCACCCCTCCCTCTCTCACGCGCTCTCTCCTCTCTCTCTCTCTCTCGCTCTCTCTCACACCTCTTTCAGCGAGTTGAGAGATGGAAATCGCACAAAATGCCACTGAGGAGAAGGGGGGGGGGCATTTCTACATAGTATTCACACTTCCTGAGGGGGGGGGGGCAGTATTTGTCACAGACGCACACTGAAGGTTATGCGATGCCACCACGATGATGCCGATGTAACTCCGCATGTATTCATGAGGATAAATTTTAAAAAATTGTTGTCGTTTGAGCTATATATCGACAAACTGGTTCGACTCCTTGAAACCCCAAAGTTTCACTCATTTGGCGCCATCCAGGGAGAAGGATCGTCGAGGAGACGCCACCTCTGCGTGTTTGCATGTACAGACAAAGTGCCTCCATCTCTCATAAGGATGGCACAGGGGGAGAATGTGGAGAGAGAGAGAGAGAGAGAGAGAGGGGTAGAGAATTGGTAATGCACTCCTCCAGCATACAGCGAGCCGCATGGAGGAGCCAGATAAGACACCCTGGCCCCTGCTCTGACTGCTGGAGTAAAGCCTCTCCACCGACGCGAGCGATGACTGCGAGGGCTTTGGCCGACGCTTCGCTCTATCCATCTATAGCCCAGTGATGCCTCTATTACAATGGCTGCCCCACAGCTACGTGGGCCCCGCGCCAGCTGCACGGGATTATAATTAGAGGAACCATGAAGTGCCCCGGACACTGGCAATTGATCTGACTGACAGGCCAATATTTCCACCAGGGGAAATAAACCCTTGGTTTGCCACTGAGGCAAAAGTGGGAACGGGGGGGTGGGTGGGGTGGTGGGGAGGGTGCTGTGGGGTGAGAGACGGGGGTGAAAGTGAAATGGCAGCGGACTGAAGCGGGGGGGATTTGGGATTCTCACTTTTAGGTTTCTAACAAAAAATGGAAAGCTGATCAAGTGCATATGAGCATGTCTGTGCACAACGGTGTGTGTGTGTGTGTGTGTGTGTGTGTGTGTGTGCGTGTGTGTGTGCGTGCGTGGTTGAGACGGCCTCCTATTCACTATTAAATGCATGCGACGCCTCCTCTTGCCTTTAAAGTGGAGCATTTTGTTTGCGACGGCGCGTCACTCGTGCGCTCCACGGTGTCGATCCTTTACGAGGGTCTTCCTGCACGCAGGCGCAGCTACGCTCAACAACGTCAAGCCCATCTGCTTTTCCATCTCTCAGAAAGCAATATGCCGAGTGGTGACAGTTTTTCACGGGAAGACGGAGTGCCGTTTTGAGGAAAATCCAGGTCAGCCTGACAAATACACGGGTTTGTGTCGACATGTTGGGGTTGTTCTAATGTTTGCTTCTGTTGTTTCCGCTGAGGCTCTGGGGAGGCTTTTAGCTTGACAGCATCACTACAGTTCCCACAAGTCTGCTGCTAGGTCACACGCCCAGAGAGAGAGAGAGAGAGACAGCTGGAGTATGAAGTCAGAGGAAGAGAGAGCGAGAGCCCAACAAACATGGAGGATGATGACGACAGATGTTGAGGCCGTGAGATGTTATGGGGGTGCACATCGGCCTCAGATTTTATAGGTTGAATATGTCTATATATACACACTTCAGAATATATACTCCCTCTGGGTCTAGCGTACAGTTCCCACGCGGAGGCGTGAGTTTGTTAGTTCACGGCCATCTACACATTTTGCATTTTTGTCATTATATCCCTTTTTGCCTGTGTTGAGCCAGATGCTGCATTTTAAAATGGAAGCCTCTTTTATTATCATACAATACAGTACGGTACATATCAAACAGATTTTTTTTTTTTTTCTACGCCCGACCCACTCGTGTGTTTTCTTTTCACTCGACGCAGTCTTTAAGTTCTGTGCGACGCGTCATTAAAATTTGAATAATAAAAAAGCTTTTATCGCTTCAATATCCCGGAGCATCTGAGTTTCACAGCGGACGAAGCAAAACGGGCATATTATCAAAACTAGACACTGAAAGGGAAACATGCTCACGTTTCAGTTTTGTATTTTGCAATTTTTCCAGATGCATACTCAGTACTATACACAAAAAAACACGAGCAATTCAATTTGAATTGATTTCAACTGTTCTCAGTCAATATTGCATTGCAACAGATATGAGATGTAAAAAGTCAGTAAATTCTGCCACTTTTCAGATCTGTGTGCTTAAAAAACATTGAAATAATAGCGAGAGGATAAGAAATAATTCAGACAGAAATTGGTAGGATTGGGCTAATCTACCCTTTTGAGTCAAACCTCTCCCTTTAGGTCTGATGGGCACACAAACGGATAGAATTTATTGTGTAATAACTGCACATCATTCAGATCATAGTTTTCATTTACAGAAAGCACTCGCACTCCTTTCGAATCTCTTCGGGTTGAACACTGACTTTTGGTTTAATGGGACATTTACTTTTGATATATGTATTTACAAACAGTGTGCAGCTTTTCAACCAGCATCCCAGATTTCGACTGGATAACCGTGTCATCTTTACGGGGGATGGAAGAAATATTGCGATTTTCCTGCAACTTCTTTGTGTCTTTCTTTGTTTTGTGCAACGTCATTTCATTTTTTTTTGTTCATTGTCCCCCGTGATCATAACTTATTCTTCCCTCTTCCCACATTTCTTTCACTCTTTTTCTGCTCCTGGAGCATCAAGGCTGCTCAAAGCGTGGCACCCGGTGAGGGGCGTCACGTGTCATCTGCCGTGGGTGACGGTAACGCACCGTATCGTTTCATCTTCAAGCAAATGCCTATCAGTGATATGACGATGTGCGGAAAGACAATATTAATGGGCTCTTTCTCAACCCAGTGTGAAAATGAAAGAGGCCTCGGCAAAAAACAAACACTCTGCTCCGTCTTCTCAAGGAAACCGAGCAGGAGCATCAAAAGGAGAGTAAAGAAATGACCACCACGTGTGCCATTTGTCTCTGCCGGGTCACAAGAGGGATGGATTCCTCCAGAAAGAGCTCCCAGCTATGCTTCACACCAGCGGGATCCACTGTTGACATGTGACTGTGCAGCCGTGAATGAGCACTGACACCATATAAGATGATAAAAGCTCACAGTAATGCGTCGCGACTATCAAAACGCTCAAGTAAAGCGGCGCGCGATGCTGACAATGCGGAATATTAATAAGATAAGTAATAAAATCAATTGGATTCCAAGATTTTGTGGTTACAGTGCATTGAATCATCATACAGTACATCACCCCTGTGTCAGCGGTATGCATTGCCCTCTCTCAGTCAGAATCCATATCCACTCAAGAGGCAATCTTTAGTGGTATTAGAGTACAACGCATTTAAAGAATCTCAACATACTAAAAAGGTTGTTTGTTTTTTTTACCACAAAGCATGCAGCGACTGGCTGAGTGGAGCTCGGGGGTCTATTTGTCAGGAACGGGGGCCCGACTGTAAAGGACAGAGCTGTCTGTGTGCATTAAAACACAATGTACTGGGATACGGGGCTTCCCACGTGAACGAGAGGGCGCAAAGTCGTTCTATTTCTCGTGCAACGTGGCGGACCGAGAAGTAAAAGTAAAATATTTTTTTTTTTAAAAAGGGTGCAGGGGGTGAATGAGAGGAGAAAAAAAAGATGGATTAAAATGATGGCATGATGGAACCCTTTTGCCTCATTATAAAGCATAAGCTTAATCGGACACCAAAACGGTAATTTCATAGCCATAATCCAGTGAATGCCTTTTTATCTCGTTTTTTTTTTCTTCTTCTTCCTTTCTCTGTCTGCTCTATTTATGCAGATCTAGATTTTAATGAGCCTCTGTTAAAAAAATTAATTAAAAATATGCACAGAGAGCGAGCAAGTCCGATGGAGAACAGGTTAAGGGGAAAAAAAAGCATTAATAAATTACCTTTCCTGTCTTTATCCATTCTCGTCAGGAACTACTTTACCCCGATTCTGTGCCTTCATTCCAGCTCGGAATAAGGTCTAAACAGGAAGGCGGGGCCGGATTGAATCCCGTTTTTTATTTATTAGACATAGACATTTTAATAATATGGGTTTATTGGAAAGCCGTGGCTGTATTCAGCTGTTTGTAATTATGTCACACCCTGGTAATGTATGGAAGGGCTATCTCCGACTGGAGAGAGATATATTACAGCGGGAGATACCTCCCAAGCAAGTTATTAAAAACACTAAACCATACGCTTGTGGAGCCGGGTGCTCACTCCTCCTTCACTCTCCTGATCTCCTCACTGCTCTCTTCTCCCGAGAGCCTAAAATTAGACAGAACATCCCGGACACACACACAGACACACACACACACACTAGCCTGCATGTACACCCACACACACACACACACAACTATTTATAGAGCATAACAGTGACCTATTTGTTTGGTTTCTAAACTGTCTGGTGCTACACATTTAATACAGAGATTAAATTGGACAATACATTATGAGGTGCATGTCAGTGAGAGGAATTAAGCTTTACATCCACTGGAACAACAAATAAGTATACTTGGTACACTACAGATGGCTATACCTTGGCCTATATTGGAGAGACAGATTATTTGTCCACCGCCCCATTGAAACCGGATCCAGATATCGGATGCCTGTGCTTTATTTAGGCAGGACTAATATAAAGGAGTTCTTTCTGGCCTTGGACAGAGTGCTTGTAGGCTACGTTCTGGCTCCGGGGAAGCCTGCGGCGCTCCAGCGTCCACAGTCCCAAAAGGAGTGCCGCCACCGCTGAGTGAGGAGAAAAAATGGCTTTGAGACAAGAGATGGAAATGTGTAGAAAAGAGAGGATGAAACAGAGCGACAGAAAGAGAGAGAGAGAGAGAGAGAAGAAGGATAATGCAGGGCTTTATTTCAACCCTAAACATAAAGACAGACGTATACAATCGCATATGATTCACAGGTACTCAGATGGGCGGTTACAATGCATCTTCATCATAGCACTCATTAACAAAAAGGAATTGCCCCAAAAATTGTTCAACCTGTCAACGGCTCAGGGAGAGCTGAAACATATTGTAACGGCCGGTCCCACGTGGGTTCAGGTAATTCAACAAAAAAAAGGCGTTTGGCAGCATGACGAAAGACGTGAATTCAACAAAAAAAAAAAGGGTATGCATTTTTTGGGTTTATACAAAGGCTGAGTTAAAATTACAGGTCAGAAAAGCAATTACTCTTTTCTGAGGCTGCCAAATCAAATAATAAAATGTGTTTTTTTTGTTGTTTTTTTTTGACAAAAGACGGAAAGCTGCCGACTCGATGGGTGTCATAACACGCTGCGGTGCCCTGAGGTGGTGGGATTTGTTTTGCCTTGCTAAAAAAATGTTCTTTAATGTGCAGATTTCACAATGAATCACACACTTTCCATTCAGGTCACATGTATTGAATTGCGGACCACCCCGCTGCTACTTCTCATTGTCTCTCTCTCTCTCTCTCTCTCTCTCTCTCTCTCTCTCTCTCTTTTACTAATACTAAAGGCCAACTGGAGAAAGACAAATAGACTTAAATTAATTTTGATAGAGAATTGGACACATTCATAATTCATACTAAAGAGAAACAGGCGAGTTTGAATCTGGAGGAAACTACTCTGCTACTGGCCATTTCAGCACCACGGACAGCACCACAGCCAGAAGAGATCACTATACTTTGCCAAATGTCACATGCATTCAATTAATAGCTTAAACATTGACACCATAATTGCAACTCCACTTTTGCCCGTGACGATTTGTTCCCCCCCCCCCCCCCCTGCTGTAAAAACAAACACACAAGCAAACAAACATACAAGCGAACAAACAAAATTAAAATAGCAGGCTGCAAAAAGCATATAGCCCTGATTTTTTTGGAAGCCGACGCTCTAGTTAAAACCCTCCATCTGTTGAAATGCATTCCCGAGGTGCTCCTAGAAACTGTGAACGCCCACACACACACACACACACACACACAAACACACACACACACACGCACACACACACACACACACACACACACACACACACACAGAAAACTCTGCCAGGAGAACAAAGACAAACATTTCAGAACCCCACGTGCAGCTCTCGCACCACAGCGCACGGAGAAGAAGAAGCCCCCCCCACACACACACACACACACACACACACACTTGCTAAATATATGGGCTTGGCGTGGGAGCGTGTGGGCTGGTAGAAAGCTTAAGATGCGATGCTTCACTTCAGCACTGTTCTGCCACATTAAGACACACGTCATTCTGAACGCTCGTAGCCTAGTTTGGTGGGACACGTTTTTTTTACCTCACGCCATTTTCAGGAGGGAACAACGAGTCGTACGCCGCGAAACCATTTCATTAATTTTCCAGTAGCCGCGTTAAAGCATGAGAACAAAGAGATATAAGTACGTCGAGTCTACGTACTTAAACCTCTTGATACCCCGCGTTCCCTCGCTGTCCGTGTTCCTCTCCGTTAACATCCACAAACATCTCCGAAAAAAGATTTCTATACAATAATAACCACAGCCCCCAACCCCAGTCCATTCATATTTATAGTCAACATCAAAGGGGAAGAGGAAAGGCATTAGAGCCCATTTTGGCTCAAGGGGAGAAGCCATTTCCAACCGTTTCTCAACGGGAGAGTAGAGACCGCCTTCATCCTGTAACCCGTGGCAATCCTAAATAACCCGACCGCTGTGATCAACAGTCAAACAAAGACATTTTTATCTGAGGCAGCGATGTTCATTTGATTCACTCTGACCTAATGGGTTTCCATCAGAAAGGCCGTATAGGTACAACTCTCCAGAAACAGAAAGACTTTTCGCTCAATTCTGTCAAATTATAATGGCTATTGTATTCCTATTTCCTGACATTCTATAGACTGAACCGTTAATTGATTAAAAATAAATCAACAGACTCATCGATATTAGACAGAACTTCAATTCTGGAGCGCCAGCAATCAAGTCCAACCTTTACGATGTTTCCAACTTCAACGAAGGGAACTTTTTTTCCGACCGATAGCCGACCCTCATTAACCGATCAACAGGCAGGATTAGTGCCTTGCTTGTGGGTAAAGTGCCTAACGATCCGCCCGGCTGCAACAATGACCGATGTGCAAACAGGTACAAACAAAAGGTTAAATCCGTCACATGTTGCCAGCTGTAATGAAGTCTCCGGTTCACATCCATCCGGTATTAACGGCACAACATTCAATCAATTAGTTCAGCCGTGAGGTTTGCAACTTCTTATTTATATATATTGATATACATCATGCCAATGGGTCCCACTGTTATGCAATACACAAGACGAAAATCTTTACAAACGTCAAAAGAAAAAAACGTCGTAAAATTGTGATAGCATTGGCACATCGCCTACTGTTATTACTAGTACTGTATGTATGAATCACCAGTTTGCTCTAAAACACGCAGGAACCACGATGGGTTTCATCCAAGCAACCTCTGCATAGAAACTATAATGCGTATATATGTTTATTCTTAAGTCGTTGTAAAAGATAACCCGAACGGTCTCCGGTCCCCGATATGTCAGACAAGACATCACCGCAGCGTGCACACGCACGCCAAAACCTTCTATTAACCTCTGTCCACCCATCGCCGCCGAGGCCGCTAGCAACAGAACAACACACACTTAGAGCGCGCGAGGACATCCATTTTGTTCACCGCCTTTTTTTTTTGCGATTCGCGCCGTGGCGACGCAGAGAAAACCCCGTCCACTCCTCTTGTCAGGAGGAATCCATTAGTCAAAGCAAAACACCGACACTTAGAATGTCAAACGCACAGGTAGCACGTCATTTATTTCGCAACAGTTTTGATAGCTCCAAATGATGTCGGCCATGACAAAATGCAGAATTTGAAAAACCACCAGGAAGAGGGGCCATTTGAATGTGTGTGTGTCTGTGTGTGTGTGTGTGTGTGTGTGTGTGTGTGTGTGTGTGTGTGTGTGTGTGTGTGTGTGTGTGTGTGTGTGTTGTGTGTGTGTTATAGATCTCAGGAACAGCGCATGCCTTCGGTGATGATTACCGTGCACGTCGTTCGCCGCGTGCTCTCGGAAATAACACAGCATCCCCAACTACAAGACGTCTTCTTCAAGAAGTAATTATGAAGAATTAAAAAATATATATATATATATATATATATATATACCAATTATATCCTCACTTTGCTTCTGTGAATACTAAAAAAAAATGTGTGAAAAAGCCGAGCAACTATAAATGTGTTTCCATGTGGATGTATAAGAGAGGATGCAGCACCCCGGGGTGGGGCTGGGGGGGGGGGGGGGGGCTTTGGTGTTTTCCCCTAATGTGAGTTAATCTGGACGCTGTCACATCAAACACAGGGACATCTTAGGTGCTATGTAGATAGTGTTTATAGAAACTTAGCCCCCCCCCCCCATCTTGCCTTTTCATTTGGACCGAGGCAGAGAGATTGGCCATCTTCAAAGCCCTCCGTGTCTCTCCGTATCGACCACGCTCCCTCCTCAGCCCTCGGGGGGTTTCCTATTAGAAAGGATTTGTCTTACAAGCCCTGCGCGCTGCCACTCTGAACAAAAAAATAAAAAAAATTACAAAAGAAATGCACAAACACAACTGGGTTTTTTTTTTTTTTTGCTGAAGACCCTTTTTAGATGATTTTTGATTTTTGGCTCTGGCTTTGTGACCACTTCCTTATTCATTCATTTCAATCCAATCCGGTCCGTCGGCACATTCGCTACACCCACAGAGATACATATTAAACGTGGCAAGATATTAACGCGTCTGACCGACAGACCCACGTTGAGCTATCAAACACACACACACACACACACACACACACACACACACACTTTGGATAGAGCTCCATTCACACATAACCCAGGCAATATGTCACAACGCTCCTTTATAGGAGGAGGGAATAGCTCTTTCTTTCCATTTGGTTTGCAGCAACAACTACAAATATATATATATATATATATATATATATATATATATATATAGTGTAAGCCTGGATTTACAGCTCAGGGATCCCGTGTTTTGATAGTGAAGGGCTGAAGGTGGACCAACATTTTCTTTATATATTCTGTAATTTCTTATTTTCCTTTTGGCTGCGCCCCCATGCTGATGCTTAGATAACCTGCCATCTCTTCTGCCTTTATTACGGCCCTGTCCTATTTCTCTATACTACAGCCAGGCTACACTATCACGCATCTTCAATAAGGGTGCCGGGCAGCGAAAGATAAGCAGTGATGACAGAGAAAGAAAGTGTGAGAAAGTGTGAAAAAAAAAAGGGGGGGGCTTTTATTTTCTCTTCTTTGCTCACAAACCTGAAATAGAGTCAGGCAGCACAACCGTATAGCCGGGTCCGGCTTATACCCACGGGGCTCACGCTCGCTATAATCAATCTGACATTATCAGATCCTGGTCGTTCAGCGGACACAGCTTAAGTGCTTTTAGACGTGTCAGAGGACGTGGCGGACTTCCAGAGCCCTGCTGATGACTTCCCATTCATCCTGTGTAAAGTTAGTTAACGGCTCCCTGCAGAGCTTTAATGCTCGTAATCACGTTTGTTTTTGTTTTTTTTGTATATTAACGGCATGTTTTCCTCAAAAGGCCTAAATAAAACACATCCAATGTTCTACTTCGTTAAACCTTTTCGGCTTTCTGACACTAATAAGAATGTGTGCCGTATCATATGTGCACATGGAGACTGTTGCATATGGAGACATGAAACCTTTTGTTGTTTTGAACACCAGCGCTAAAAAAAAAAAAAAAAGCTCCAGAAATAACTTTGAAGTCTGTCAACCGGTGAGATGAGGAAAGAAAATTGGGGAGAAAGAAGTCGTTAGAGACGGGGGAGGAGATGACGAAGAGGGTTGGAACGCATGCTTTGCCCTTTCTCAACCCTGAAAGAGTCGCCTGTGAGGAATAAATAAATAACTAACTACGGCGGTAAAAAAGCACACCCGAGGAGGCGAGTGGGTACAAGCCGAACCTATCAAATTAATCTGAGAGAAATTTGCAAGTCATCATAATAATTTTTAAACGGTTTTAGAGACGGAATAAAAGATCAAAGAATTTAAAAAAGGAAGTAGTCCAAAGATGTACAATAAGAAAAAGAGAGCAGCGTTTGCGTAGCAGACATGTTTTTTTTGATAGACAAAAGAAGAAGATAGGCAGACAGGGGGGGGCAGGGGAGCCGGGGGGGGGGGGGGGGGGGGGGGGGGGGGGGATGGCCAGGAGAACTTTATATGCTGCTGCAGTAACAAACAGATTGATGGATTCATAAATAATGAATCAAGAAAAACAGGTGAAATAAACTCTGTAAATAAATGTGCCGTCTCGTCCTCTGCCCCCGGTGGCTAATGGAGGCCTGTCTGTGCACATCTTTGCTTCGGTGTATATTTGTGTGTGTGTGTGTGTGTGTGTGTGTGCGTGTGTTTCTGCTGCCATGGCAATCATCTACCTGAGCCCCATTACTGGCGTTGTGTGATCGTGACGGGAGGCTGCTCTGACATACCTGCATGGTAACGCTCACCGATACGTGTGCATCCTTACGTTTGTCTGTCACTGAGCATATTCCATGCTCTCGTCTTCATGCGTCACCTTGAATAATCTTTCAAGTATACAGATCTACAGATTTAGAGAGAAACTTTACACACTGAATGTCAGGAAACGTGAGCTTTAAGTAAAAGCGACAAGGCCGGTTAGAGATCATCCCCCTCGATAAGCTCCAGGTGAAACATGGTGTGGTATTGTTGTTCATATTCAGACTGAGCTTCATCACCTGCAACAGCTGCACAGCCTGCACACAATCAAACGAGCAGGCGTTCAAACGCTTATTTACCAGAAGGTAATTCAAGCGAGGCCGGCATTCCTTTATTTAAAACAAAGAAGAAGAAAATTAGCGTGTAATGAAGTAAGGGTTTTCCTCATATTTTTTTTTTTTTTCCAACGTTTCTGTGTTGTGTTTTTTTTCTTCTTCTTGTGACAGAAGGTAACGTTTTTCTCATGCGATCAGTGGGTGGAAATCAATCTGCTGTGGACTGTGGCACAACCCATCTGTGTTCGAAGGCATGCAGGGGAAAAAATAGAAGGTTTAAAAATGTGCACAGTTTAGTTTTAATCAAAATGAATCAACATTTTTATCACAGACTCTACTTATACTTCTGGTCAGCAGGAGTGATGCATTCAGTCAATAAAACTAAATATACCCCCCCCACACACACACACAGGTAAACACTGTTAGCTATGTTGTCACCGTTGCCATGGTTTTCACTGTTAGCGCCGTTAGCAGAGAATGTGGAGAGCTGTGTGAGATGTGGAGATGTGCTCTGAATTTCGCATTTTGCCCATTTTGAATCTCAAATATCCAGAATTAGAAAATGAATTCCTGTACTGTGCGTTTTGTCATTTGTTCCCAAAAAAAAAAAAAAAGTTGGATGCCAATATATAAAGGCTTCTTGTCATTATAGCTACACACTGGACATATTTGGGAAATTATGTATATGAAATAAATTCACTGACAACAGCCGTCGGTCGAAAATACACACAGAATACCTGCAAGAAGAAAGCATACGCTACAATATAATACATAACAATGTATCTTATATAGTATAATGTTGCTGCTAGTTTCCTCATTCACATTGTACACGTACGCAGTATAATAATGAATACCAGTAATTAAATGGCATGCAGTAAATATACTTTGGCATATACTAGTACACGCCAGCTACGCAAGTTACCAGTTATTTGGTGAGTCAATGTCATAACAAAATGTGATGCAGGAAAAAGTTGCACTGCGACACGAGAGAATTGTGAAAGTCAATATCATATATTAATATATTGACAAAACGGGGGCAAACAATGGAAGCTGGTTCCATATGAAAAAATAAAACATGGATTATCCAGGGATCAAAGCTACTTAACTGCTTTTGGTTCATAAATAATCTGTTCATTTTGATTCTACTGCCTGCTTTATTCTTTTTTTTCTCTTTTCCTTCAACCAGTCCCTGTAATTATGTATTCAATTCTAAAAAAAAAAGAAAAAACCTGGGGAGGCAGTGAATATTCAGCTGGTGAGCGCCACACTGTCAGCCTCGTGATGGGATTCAACAAAAGAAGGACCGCAGCTGTGCTGCTACCCCGGTTCCTTCTGCACAGGTTCAAAGTGCCTGTCCAGTCAGACAGCCCTCCATCCAATACCTCCTCCTCTGTCTCACTCCCTCCGTGTCGCTTTTCTTAATCTTCACGACTCAGCGAATCAAATATCTTCCTCTCTTACACTCTTCCCTGCTCATCCTCCTCTCTCGCTCTCTAAATCGACACGTCTTCGTCTTTTTCGTCTCTCTCTCCCTCTTTTTTCACCCCCTCCGATGCCGACTTCTCACAGCCTCTCTGAGAACATTTAAAAGGATGCACAGCGGGCTCAACCCTGCTGAGCGTCGTGACACGCGTCCTCCAAAACGTGCCACGCGAAACGCATGTACGAGTCGTCCCCCCCCCCCCCTCCTCCCCCCTGCCTCCTGCTGTGCAGAGAGCCACAAAGAGTGAAAGACCACGCAGTCGCTCTCTGGGCTCTGCAGACTCACTTTGCTCACGAGCGCACCCACAAAGACGAGGATGCAAAAAGCTGTGAGCGCTGCCAACAAAACTCTGCAAACAACAGCACAACTCAGTGATGTGTGTGTCCCTACAAGCCCTTCACGGGTATCGGATACAGCCCTGCTGTGGGGTTGGAGTGATGGGTAGAGGGGAATTTAGTGTTTCACCTAAATTTGAGCTTGCTGCCTGGAAGACATATACCAGTATACTGTTTTACTCTGAATTATTAAAAAGCATGCCTCCTTATTGCAGCTGGGACTGAAATAGTTTAGAGGCCACAGACATAACTATATAATTTATATTCCTTCGCTATTCCGCAGTCATCCGGCTTATTGTTATTTTTCCATATGAAATGCTTGAAGGCAGCCATGATGGACAAAGCATAACCACTTAAATGAAGTGTCAGGTAAAATCAGAGTTTTCCACAGCAACAAAAAAAAAAAAAGAATCCTAAACGCAAAGAAATGTTGAATGTGCCGAAAGTGTTTGATCTCCCTGGTGCTGGCTCAGCGATACGAGGTGTCGTGGTATTCTGCAGGGCAGACGACAGAAAGAAGCCTCTACCGCCCCGACTCCGGCTCCCTCAGCGAGCTCCTCTGACAGCCCTCCTCCTCCTCTGCAATGCAAATACCTACTTCCACATGAGCAGGCCCATCACTAGCTTCTCCCCATGCACTTGTATTCCATGTCATTACCCCCAGGGACCCTCTCACACACACGCACGCACACACACACACACACACACACACACACACACTGCTCCTCCCCTCGACCCTATGCCTCATGCTGCTCCCCTTATCTGGGATGGAGAAGGGGGCTGGCTGATGCATCGGTCGCCATGAAGGAGGGCTGCCACGGGCTGTTTCCACTCATGCCTCCTGTCTGTCACATCTCCCCCCCCGGCCCCCCAGCCAAGTGTACTGTATTTCATTAGTCCTGATTTTTTTGCTGACAAATGCATGGCTGTCCTGCTGTGCAGCCCCCCCCCCCCCCCCCCCCCCCCCTCCTCTTACCCTCTCTACGGACTCTACGCCAAAGCGCGGCTCGATCTGCCTTACAAATGAGCTCCCCCTCTGGTTCCACCACACGAGTGTGCCGTTTCAAAAAATGTCCCACAGACACACACGCCGCATGCTGTGTGTCTTTGCACGGTACATGCATGCACACTCACGCAGAGAATTGCCCGTTTTTTGGGAAAAAGGTACGATTCGAGCTGTCGAGATGACCCCCCCCCCCCCCCCCCCGTGTCTCCCCCCCATCTCCCTCCTCTCCTCTTTTCTCAACATTTCAACTATTCTCTCACTTCATCTCCCCTCCCCCTCCCCCTT
Source organism: Cyclopterus lumpus (assembly GCF_009769545.1). Taxonomy (NCBI): domain Eukaryota; kingdom Metazoa; phylum Chordata; class Actinopteri; order Perciformes; family Cyclopteridae; genus Cyclopterus; species Cyclopterus lumpus. The sequence continues at coordinate 22,409,454 of NC_046969.1, read as the reverse complement.
CCTGTCTCCCCCCCCCCCCCCCCCCTGTCTCCCAAAGGCACGAGGTCCAGCCCAGTGAGATGTCAGCTCCGATTAGCCACATCGGGGCGACGTGTTTTAAGTGTGTCCTTCATTATTGAGTGAAGTGACGTGTTCTCAGCTGCACTTGCCTGTGCCTCCTAAACTGCCACCGTGTCTATTTGGATACCCAGTTTTTGTAAGCTAATCTTTTCTCCTCTCCCTTTCATCAAGGACACACTCACACACACACACACACACACACCCCCCTCTATTCAGGGCCATAGTTTATCATCCGTGTGCGCATCCCTCTGCTCGCTCACACACTTTTCTCTTTGTGTCTGCGGGCGGTGACACACCTGAACAAGCCTGTACAGGGACCCACAGATGGATTGTCAGTCAGTATCTAGGCCTTCGTCTGCACTGCCATGCCCGCCAGGCCTGAAATTAAAAAAAACCCAGACTCATCTGGTTTTCGGCCCCACTGGTACAGGTGATGTTTCATAGTGCCAAACTGCCATTAGATCCTCTGAACTGTACAGGCATCAGAATGAGCCAGGACCAGCACATGTTAGTCTGGTATTCAGGCAGTGACATTCAAAGGCAATAACAAATATAGCCACACACACACACACACACACAAAACCAAGTCCTATAACCCAGATCACAGCCACATCACATGATCGAATCACACAGACAGGCGGGCGAGCAGTCTCCAGCCACAACCAGAAATAGGTTAAACAGACTAAAAATATCAAAAACATTAATAATTCAGCTTTTTTTTGCTAACCTGTGCATCAGAAGAAGAAGAAAAAAAATAGCCCACTTCTCACTGGGAAGTGGACTAATGGGTAGGGTATTTGGGTATTTGGATATTTCGAGCAGCATCGTAATGTCATAAACACTGATGTCACACGTGGGGTCAAAACACGGTCATCTGTAAGATAGCAATTTTTAAATAAATGTAGCTCATTTACTGGTCTGCATTAAATGCAACACATATTTGATGGTCACAGTTTTACAACAGCACTCATTGTAGCAACTGGAGGGAGACCATCATCGCATGTGAGAAGAGTACATACAATGTATACTGAATGAAAACGGAATTTCATGATGAAACACATTTTCACTGGGTGTTGTTTATTCTCCAAAAGGCAGGTGCAGAGTGCAGATCCTGCTCTTTTTTTCCCCCCTCCCAAATACCCTTGGAAGCCAATCCCCTGGGGAGAAGAAGGCTTCTCTAAATATGTGGCTAATCTACCACACGGAAAATTGAGCCGAACAAAAGGAGATGTGTGTGTGCGTGTGTGTGTGTGTGTGTGTGTGTGTGTGTGTTCAGTTCCCTTAGGAGCATTCTGGTACAGCGGCTCTTTACTGTGCGTACATTAAACCAATATGCCATTACAACAGATGTACACTCAAATACACAAACACAAACACACGCACACACACACACACTCATGGAAACCAGTTTCGGTGTGCTTACATATACTGATATTGGCCGTGTGGTAATATTGCTGCGCGCCGGCCTACCCCCAGTGTAATCTATAAAAAGTATGCAAGTCTACACAGACCTCCAGACTTTTTATGACACCGCCTGCTCCTTGTATTCATGAGTGTGATTTGACTTGGGCGATACGGTCAGAGACAGGCCGGTTCACAGACATAACACCATTAGAGCACTGGGTATCTATCTTTATTATCTTATCCCGATGCATCAACAAAGGTTATGAAAAATAGACATCAGAGGCGGACGAGATCAGCAGGTGGTGAGTTTTCTTTATGAGAAAGCGGACGGTGTTCAAATGTTTTAACGGACATCTGGGTCCTCGCTTATAATCTGTTAGTTAGTTAATTACAGACGCGCAGACCTCTTGCAGTGAAACCCTTATAAAACATTTAAGTTCACAGTCAGACGTGGCCTTGGAAAAAAACAAACATAGTATGAGCTGGGCGGTATTTCACTTTCAAATCAAATGTAAAAATTCACATCACATATGCCTGTTTAATTCATAGAGCAGGGGGAAAATAAAGTACTTTATAGAAGAAAGGACCTTGACCATGCCCGTTTCAACTTCTATTCGACTACCATCTTTTTCATGAACACACACACGCACACACACACACACACACACGCACACACGCACGCCCCTGTTGCCCAAAGGCTTCATTCTAACGAGTCCCCCTCTCCCTGACTACAAGGCCTCCAATCCTGCCAGCACCGATTGGCTTCATGCTGACCGGTCCTCCCCCACCCCCGCCCCCGCCCACTCAACAAAAGGCACATACAGTACACACAGAATCCTACAATACACTAGACTCCGCCAACCTTCACAGAGTGTACGTAGCATTTAATTATTCAGCCTTTGCGGCGGGCGGCTAGGGCCAGCACGCGGGTGAGCTCGGCTGTAGTTGATAAACAGGTGGATGGGCACGCACGCAACAGTGTGGGCGCGCACGCGTTGCGTTTGCGTGCGTGCAACAAAAAAAAGAAAAGCCCATGGCCTCGCGTTTTTTTTCCGCCGCACAAGGTCGGCAACGCGGCCCTGCGAGCGCGGGCACACATACCCACGATGTACACACACACACAAACAGATGTAAATTCATGCACGCACACGTGTGCACGCACCGCGGGAATCCACGCGCATTCACGCGGCAGACTTAACAGGTATGTGGGGGGGGGGTGGTGGGGGGGGGCACAGTGCGAGACCTCGGAGAAGGAGACAGAGATGGAGACGGAGGGAGATGGAGGCAATGGAGAGGGAGGGGATCTACTTAGAGTGTTGACATTGCCGGAGCCCACATGCGTGTGCCGGAGCATGATCTTCCCACCGCTCTCATTGGGTTTTTTTTTTCTAGTGCGAGTGCTATTTCCATAAACCTGACTCCTGAATCAAAGCCAGCCTCCACCATTGCCCCTCCAAGACAATCCAAGGCTAGCCTGACAACACGGGGGGGAGGGGGCACGTTGTTCTGTGCTACAGCAAATAGACTCGCTGCAGCGACTCAGATAATTTCTTGGATCTGCTGGATTCGAGGAGTGGCCGTGAGAGGACAGAGAGTTTGAGGAGAGAGGGGAGGGGGGGGGGGGGGGGGGGGGGGGGGGGGGATTGAGGGAGGGAGGTAGGTTGGGGGATAGTGTGTGAAGGATGCAGGATTTTGGTCATGATGCTGAGCAGGGTGGAGTAAATCTCCCGCAAGCTTGTGTAGAGAGCTGTGACACTCACGAGCACACGCACACACACACACACACACACACACACACACCAACGCGTTGTTGACACAGCTAGAGCTGCAGTGATTAATCGATTGGATGTGATTTATTTAATTAATCTCCGGCTATTTTGATAATGGGTTTATATTAAAAAAAATTGAAGTTGTATTGTCGGGTTTATTTACTCCACTGTGACAGTAAACTGAATATCTTTGAGAATTGAGGATGTCATCTTGGGCTCTTCGGGAACAAACAACTAATCCAGAAAGAGAGTTGACGGATTAATTGACAATAATTGAAAAATAATTGGAAGTTGCAGCCCCTCGTTTCTGTTGTATATTTTTTTAAGAATAAATGATTCAGCAGGGGATATGCGTCGATGCAACATGCACATTCACACAAAAGGACGTGTATGGTTATGTAATATAATAATAAAAAAGTAGTGCATCACCATCAGCAGCACGTGATAAATTCGAGCCTCTGTGTCGTGGGCGGTACGTGATCACGGCAAGATTCCATGTGCACATGTTTTTCTTCCCACCTTCATACACTGCTATCTGTATCTCCATAGGGCTATATATATTTATATATATTTATATATATACCACACAAACACAAACATACACAGATAATAGAGCCAAGCGACACACACCTGGTAAACTGTCAGAGCTTCTCCTCTTCGGTGGCCAAACTTATGTCGGGCACTCGCGTCCCCGAGGTTCCCATCACACTTCACCGCAGGAATCTATATTCCAGTCCAGTACACTTCCATTAGGCCATACTGTTCCTTTGAGCAGCTAATGTGTAACAGGGGGACACGGATAATAACATCCCACGAAAACAAGCGCTTCCTACTGATAATAAGAGGACACTGGGTGTGCTTTTGTGTGCGTGTGGCAACTAGTGTGTACCTCCCAGTGTACGCATACATATGGCACCGCATAACATATGGAACTGCATAACATATGGCAAGTACAATCCTTTTAAGTTAGAATTCTTAACGCTTGAGTATACAATTTATAGCCTGCATTTTCTGAGCATTCTGTGATTGCCTCTCTTTTTTTTTTTTAGTCTTTTTTTTTTTTGGTATTGTTTTGGAGGAGCAAACCTTTTCCTGCACAGGATTTAAAGTACATATACACACAAGCGAATCAAGGAAAACAATCCACGGAGGTACCAGAAGTGACGTGGAAGCCACTCTGGATGTTTTAACACACACTTTTCCGTGAGCAACAGTAACCGCAGGCGACACCAACATCCACCGTGAGTGGAATCTTATAAGGGTTATTATCACTTTAAAGTATTTAAAGAAAACATTCAGACACTCCAATCTCGTGAAGAGCGTGCATGTCGGTGACACTTTTCATACACGGTCCTGCTCATTAGCAACCAGTAAAGTCCAGCACGATTGTGGCGGTGAATTCATGAATCAATTACAACAAAAAAAAACATTTAAAAAAAGTGAAAAGGTAACCAGGTAACCTCACTGTTTCCAAGCCGAGCGGCAGTGCAGGGGTTAACAACCAAACGCAGGCATTAATAACTCGTAACTCATCTCTGGAGGACTCCTAGTTTACATTAATTACAGCGTAGCCCCTGGCAAACTGCATATCAAGCAGGATTTTGCAAACAAACAACTGGCATATCTACTTACCGTCAAGCGGGTGAAGCAACAGGGGTCATATCAAAAAAGATTTAGGAGCACGGAGGCTCAAGAGAGAGGGACAGCAGAGACGATGGGAGGCAGTCAAACGGACGAACGCACATACAGAAGCACACACACAACCCGATGCGGCTTTGGCCTTTGTTGTAATATGCTGTATGATATGTTCCTATCCTTAAATTAAATTGTTGAATAAATCTCTCCCCAGCCGTGGGTTCATTAATAGATGAGCAGGGTCTAAGGGATGTTTAGGGACCCCGGACATGCGCCTGTGATTGTGATTAGCGAGTGTTGTAGCTGCTTGTGTTGTTGTGTGGAACGCACTCGGTTTCCTTGGACCATGGTGTGTGCATGTGTGTGTGTGTGTGTGTGTGTGTGTGTGTGTAGGTGAAGCTGCAGGATAAGGAACAGCAGAGCGACCTCGTCTGTGAAGGCCTGACACCCGTCAACGTCCGCCGGTTACATTTCTGTGACACGCTACCGTCTCAGGAAGGAGCGCCGCGGGAGCAAAGGGACACGGAGGGGAGCCGGGAGGACGTGGGGTGGACAGGGCCGGGTGGGGTAGAGGGGAAGTCAGCGGGAGGGCTGAAGCAGAACTGAAAGCTACAACAAAACAGGGTTTTATTTTATTTATTTAAGGCTGAGGCAAACTCACTGAACTCGTGTGTGTGTGTGTGTGTGTGTGTGTGTGTGTGTGTGTGTGTCAGAGATGGGGATATTGATGCTGCGCATACGGAGACTTGAGAAAAAGCTTTATACGGAGGATAAAAGGTCGTCCATCGATACATTAGGACGTAATGTTCCGCACCATCGACACAGCGGGAACCAGTTGCATTTTTTTTGCCGCTCGCTCTCTTCTCTCCAGACGGCCACCTGACACACACACACACACACACACACACACACACCTGCACACACACTGCTGCAGTGCCCACGCAAGCCCCGCCCCTCCTCCTCTCTCGCCCACTCGTCTGGTTTTGCTCTACGATTGAATGTAATATCACTCGCGGGGCTTCGACGTCGTGTTTCCGGGCCCTTCGGTGTTTCACATTAATTACCTTGACAGTCTGGGTCCCTTCAGTCACAATGAACTGGGAACGTGTTTTTTTTTTTTATGCGCTTCAATCTCGGCGGGGTCAGGGAACGGCGGCGGGGCTCCCCCCCCCCTCCCCCCCCCCCCCCCCCCCCCTCGTGGGACGCCTTCCAGATCGCCTTGGAAAGGCCCGGGCGATGGCCTATGGTGGCTCGCAGTTTCCACCGTGAGCTCGACGGTCTTATGTACCATGCATTCTGCCGCGTAACACATTCATATCATATCTATATCTTAAAAGATGAAAACCATTAACCTTTATGTAAGCTAACTGGGTTACTCCCAACGTTAGCTGCAACCGACGTCCGATAACTTATCTTCACATGCACGTTGTCACAGTCTAAATGTCTCATCGTCATCACTGTCGCCCTCGCTGGCAAACAAGCCAAGAGGTGTGCGATTGTAGGTTTCGTGCATAAATCGATAGGAAAAGCTTTTTTCCTTCATCCATTTTACCGGTGCCCATTTGTGGATTCATAGAGGAAAAATAAAACGCTCCGTTTATTCAAACAACAGCGCCGTCGTTTTTTAAATGTAGAGCGTCCGATTCCACAGAAACGTATCCGCAAGAAAACGGCGGAGGAGGGTGTGAAGGCGAGAGCATCCGACTTGTTAGCGTTTACGTCTGCGCCCTCGTGCACCCTCATTTAATCCCAGAGGTAGGTCAACCTTTACGGTCTCACTGCCAATCTGGCAGGCGGGGGGGGGGGGGGATGTTATTAATGACTGTGAGACGTGACAGAGGAACTTACAAGAAAAGCCAGACTGTGGACAAAAACCCTCACATAATCAGAGATTCCTCCTTTTTTTTTTTCTCTCTCTCTCTCTCTCTGGCATTACGTGAAATAACTCCCCCTTTCTCTGTCTTCCGCGTCATTATTCAAATGCGGAGGAAAAAAAGAAGGAGAATAACGCCCTCCGGTCTCGCGCTCGGCTAATTTGCAGGATAAACGACACAACTTGTTTTTTCATGAAAGCCACCGAAAAAAAATGTTCAAAGTTTGTGGTAGTTGCATTTGCATGTTCTAACAGAAACGTGTTCCTTTTGGCTGGGTTTCTCCGACTCTGTGTCTACTATCCCAGGGGCTGTTGTGGGGGTTAGGCGAGGAGAAGGGATCTTTTCTTGGGTTCCCCCCCCCCCCTCCCCCTCCCCCCCCCCCGTGCAGGCTTGATCGGACCACGTTAAGCCACGCTGTGGGGAGCCACTCCTACATTCCTGTGAGGATCTCACAGATGCAGCTATACACACACAGGTGAACATACTCACTCAAAAAAATGCATTTGCACCCAAAACAATGACGACAATTCAGCGTGTCCCTTATATTCATTGTGCATTACATTAAATTATCAGCGCCACCGATACAATTTTACACGACCATTTCAATCCTCTGCTCTTGTGTTTCCACTTAGCCTCTCCACACACACATCACGCAAGTGATGGAAGATAGGCAAGGCAAGGCAAGTTTATTTATAGAGCACAATTCATACACAAGGCAATTCAAAGTGCTTTACAGCTACAAAAAGGCAAATAAAATCATTCCATAAAAACATAAAAATAATAATATATTAATTATATTAAAAGCGAAGAGTGCAGATAAAATACTTTCAGTTGTCAAATAGAACCGTTTTCAACCTGGATTTAAACATTGTCAGAGTTGAGGCCTGTGTCACATCTTCTGGAAGACTGTTCCAGATTTTAGTATAAAAGTGAAACGCAGCCTCCCCGTGTTTAGTCCTGACTCTGGACCAGCAGGAGACCACTCCCTGAGCTTCTCAGAGCCTGACATGGTTCATATGGCTCTAACATGTGAACCACTCCCTGAGCTTCTCAGAGCCCGAGATGGTTCATATGGCTCTAACATGTCACACATGTACTTTGGTGCTAGACCGTGAAGAGATTTGTACACAAGCAGAGCTGTTTTAAAGTATATTCTCTGAGCAACAGGAAGCCGGTGCAAAGACCTGAGCACTGGACTAATATGGTGGTATTTCCTGGTTCTAGTCAGGACTCGAGCAGCAGCGTTCTGGATGTTCTGCAGCTGTCTTACAGCTCGTTTAGAGAGCCCAGTGAGCAGGCCGTTACAGGGGTCTAACCTGCTGGAGACAAACGCATGGATTAGTCTCTCCAAGTCTGGTTTAGACACTATTCCTTTGATTTTGGTAATGTTTTTTATGTTATTTATTGAATGTGGCTGTTAAAGTTCATTTCTGAGTCCAATATTACCCCTAGATTTCTAACCTGATTTTTAGGTTTTAGAGAGAGAGTCTGACTGATAACACTTTCTTTTTATTTCTGTGGGCCACAGACAATGATTTCAGTTTTGTCTGAGTTTAGCTGGAGAACATTGTGTTGCATCCACACACTGATCTGTTCGCTGCAGTGACAAAGTAAATCTACAGGCCCATATTCACCTACCGTCAGTGACACGTAGACCTGAGTGTCATCTGCATAGTTGTGGTAGGACATGTTATAGCTGCGTATTAGCTGGCCTAATGGAAGCATGTACAGATTGAATAATAGGGGTCCTAGGATTGACCCCTGGGGAACCCCACAGGTCAAAGCCATGATAGATGGCCCTCTTGTGTTTTATGTGGAGTGAGCACTGCAGCGGACTCTTAAATGTTCCATTGCAACCGCTCATGGTATTCAGTAAAAAAAAAAAAAAAACACCAGTCATCATTTTTTGTTGTTTTCAAAACTCCCCCGGTGTGTTCTGCACCACTTTTTTTTTTTTTGGAAGAAGGAAATAACGAGTGTAACAGGTGCTGTGTGGTGGATCAGATTTAACGCAGATGCCGATAACCCTTACCAGAAAACAACAAGTTATATATAGAGTGGTTTTCTATTTATCTGTTTTCTGTTCACTATTCCAGAAATGCAAAAGTGTGATGCCGTTCTATTGCTATAAAAGTGTGAGTCTGAGTGGGTCTGATGGATGCTGGCGACGCCGCCTGGAGAACGGGACACATGGAGAAGTTGAAACCGGGGCCTTCAAAAGGCCGAGCTGTTGATTGAATGCTTTCCAGAATGTTTTTCATCTCTGAGACTGTACGAGGAGCACGCCGGCTGGTGTGCAGCCGGGTGCAGATGGCATGGCTGACCACCATAGAGAGGAATGAGAGAGTGAGAGAAGAGGAGGAGAGAGAGAGAGAGAGAGAGAGAGAGAGAGAGAGACGGATAGAGAGACAGTCACTTACCCCTGGCAGTGTTTTCTGTTCATGGAGGGCGTTCTGGGCTTTGATGGCCGACTCTCGGGCGCAGTAGGTGAGGAATGCGCAACCTGCAAACAGAGCCACACCACATATATACGTTATTAGAATTACACAACACTTATAATCAGGCTAAAACAAACATAGGAAAACGGAAACAAAAACAAAATCTGAATCAAACGAGCAAAAAAAAAGATTACAAAACGACACAGCAGTTTAAAAGAAAGAATAGCCTACGAATATCAGGACAGTGATAACAATACAAAGCATTTGAAATGTGTTTGAGCCGTTTAATATCTTCAATGTTAAAGATGCATCTGACATGCAGATTTAGATTTTCTTTCAAAGAACTAAAATTGACAGCAAGGCTAGAGACTTCTTTCACCAACAATCCCAGAAAAAAGTATTTCAACCATCCAACGCCCACAAAAATGTTTTACTTTGTTAAAGTTCTTGGCTTTAGGAGTTTGATTCAAATATATTTTGAATGCAACGAGCAAAATATGAAAATGTGAAACCGGCGGCCGGTTCTCCATCATGGCCAATTAGCTGAAAACTGCCCATCGATTTTTGTGCATCTCTAAATATAAGGATTTCTTATATGCCGAAACTGAACGTAGGATCTTGTAAGTTAGTAACAACAAAAAAACATTTCTTGCAATAAACTGAGCAAGTTAATGAAACCAGGGCAATAGATCAGGCTACATATGGCAAGGGGAGAGGAGAGGGGGAAAAAAACACAATAAAAAAAGGTAGGAGATGAGCAGAGAATTCTTTGGATGAATTGCCAGGCCTGGCCAGCCTCCCCATCCCTAGTGCCATGTCCTGTCAAGAGCTCCTAGTAGTCTGGCCAGCGTCCCCACCCTGAACAGTTGTGACAGCAGCGGAGACAAAAGAAACTGCAGGAGAGTATTGGAGGGGGGGGGGTTAAAAAGCAGAGAAGAAGGGATGAGATCTGCGTTGGGATGGAGGAAGGAGGGAGATACTGACAGAGAAGAAGGGAGGACGGGAGGGGGTGTTAAAACTCTCCAGGGTGAGTGCTGCCATGCGTGCACACACACACACACACACACACACACACACACACACACACACACACACACAACATCTGTCAAAATCACTGAATACATAAAGAAGAGAAGAAAAGAGCAGAAAAGAAAAGGGGAGAAGAGGCAGGGAGGACGCGAGGTGGAGAGGAACCAGATGGAGTATTGAGGCAATCATTTTCCCCCTGACTCTCTGAATAAATAGATTTGCTTGTGTTCTATTAATGAGGTTCGTATGGGTTACCATGCATCATATTTCTGCCACTCTGAAGATGGTATATTAGCCAGCCACTGCATTTTGGATCTCATTTCAACAGCCAAATGTATTCAGTGGGCGGTGATGTATTAAGAGTCTTTACACGGACAATATTCCGATTGTTGTTTTTTTTCCTTGTTGCGTACGAGATCACTTTACCCACTCTGAACATTCGACATCCATTTTTTGTCGTTATACGCTCGAAAATTGTGTCTTAATGCCATTTCAGGGACCCTTTGCACTTTGGCTATGTCACCACTGTAACCTCCTCGGGACTGCATCATAAAAGGGAGGGCTAAAATGCCATGTCAGTCATCGATTCATCGATTGACCTGTAACCTGTTTTTGCATTGACGCTTCAAGCCTACGGTGTCACTGCAAACCCTCCCTTGTATACGGAAAAGCATGAAACCATTCGTATCCAAGCCTTTTGTTTGGGACAGTCAGTCTGTACCCCTGCCAAGCCTTCCAGTGAGAGAAGGACAGATAGTGATGGAGTCTGTCCGGGGGTCATGACCTTTGGGAGGTGGCTGACTGTAGCACCGGTGTCACGGAGCAGCCCTCCTCATAGCCCTCCCTTGTCCCGGCAACCCTAATGATTTCCGATGGCCACCAAGCAAATCATTCAATCACTCACACTGCTGTCTCATTCCCTCTCGCTCTCTTCTGCATCAGCTTGTAGAACAGAGAAAAAAAGAAGGCTGCGGAAATGTCATTGTAGCTTTGGGTTTGTTTGTTTTCTCAAACGGTTCGAGGGGTAATCGGAGGGAATGGCTCCATTTTGGTGGTTGTTTTCTCTCTGGGCCTGTTGTTGTTGGTTTACTTGACAAATGCTGGCCCTATCTCTGAATACGCAACAAGCATTTTTGCATTACAATCGCAAACACAATTCATTCGTTAATGTGTAATGCATAGGGCATTGAGAATAAATTAACAACAACCGCAGCAACTGGCAAACAAAAGGGAAACATGAACTCCATTTAAATGTGATTCTGTGCTCTTTAATGTATGGCTTAATAAGAATTTGCAGGCCACGGGGCGGAAAAAAAAAAGAAGCTTTAACAACTCCATAATTGGAATCCAAACACGTACAAATTGCCAGTGCTGCATTGAATACCAAGTGCAAAAGTGGGAAGGGGGAGGGGATGGGGGGGGGGGGGGGCATGATGAAATTGTTTGAAACACAACAAAAAAGCCAGTGTAATCGGAGCCTGCTGACACAGCAACGGGGTAAGCCTTCCCATTGTGAGGCGATGATCCTCTGCATCATCTGATAGAAACCTAAAACAGCCTTATCTCACCCATTGATTTCAGCTCCAAAGAGAAGAAATCCCTCCTCTCCTCTTCGCTGTCTTTCCCTCTTCCCTCTCCTCCGTTCTTCTTACTCTTCGTCAATGCCAACACCCCTCCTCTCATCTCCTATTTCTTAACAATGTATTTTTAAAGTGTGTGCGCGGTGTGTGTGTGTGTGTGTGTGTGTGTGTGTGTGTGTGTGTGTGTATGTGTACTGGGAAATAGGGCAGAGTCTCTCCATCTCCACTGTGTTGAATTGGCATGTAATTAACGAGTATTGCATGGGGGGAGAGAGAGAGGGAGGGAGGGATTGAGTGAGAGGGCGAGATAGGGAGAGAACGTTAGAGAGAGTGAGTAGTGGAGGATGCTGTATAGCTTTGGTGACAGCAGCCATTTACATTCACCGTAGCTCAGGCTCCCCATTACCAAAACCCTGTGTGTGTGCGTGTGTGTGCGCGTGTGTGTGTGTGTGTGTGTGTTTGCTGCACTGTACTGTATTCTACTAATTGTTTTGTCACGTTTGGCGGCCCTATTGATAAAGTCCATGGATACACACAGACATGCACATCTGATCCTCTTACCGTGTGTAAGCACTTGTTTTTATTCAATTAACAAATCGATTGTGTCCCAATTCTTCATTACGGTATATATTCTATTGTACTTAGTTGCAACAAATGGATCATCCACCGACAACTATGGTGTTGGCAGCAAAAATAGTGGGGCATGTTTAAAAGTTATAGTTGCTTCCTTTTTTTATTTTGTGCTGATGCAATCCGATATGATCCCAAAGTTGTATGTTGCATTGCACCCCAAACTAACAGGAACTGATAAGACCTCACCACTGCCAATTTGTATTTCATATAGAAAAAGGTACACATTTTTTTCCAGAGGTGTTATAATGATATTTCCTCACTATCCAGAGTTTGTTTTTCAGCCGCTGTGAGCAGCTCCTCAAGTTCCTTTGTTAAGATTTTGAATAAAATACACGACACAATCAGAAACCTGCTTCATAGCACATTATATTCAGCCCTCTACTATATAAATACTGGACTTTCACACACAAATGTACATGCGAACCGCAATAAATACGAACACACTGCACCCACTCGGTTTCACCGTGCTCACCCTCTTTATCACACACAATAAAAAGACCTAAAAGCTGATTAATACTGCCAACATTAACATCAACACTCTACTTTTCCCTGAGAAGCAATAGATATTCATACTGGTAATGAGGAAGGGGCACAGGGCTTTCAGTGTACACAATTCCATATCAGGCACATAAAGCAATGTTCCCTATGAAAACCAGTTGTATACTGATATTTAGTTCCTCGTTAAATGCAACTATAATCCAGTGTGTAACTGCTGGGGTGCACTGTCCTATCACTGAGGTAAGAAAAGCCCCTTCACCAGCTGGACTCGCTACCAATCAAACTAACGAACCTGCATGAAGCAAAGCCACGATTTACAATTATTCATAAATCGCAAGAGTAAAATCAATTCTCCTGGAGAGAGAAAAATACACACATCAAATCAATACAAACACTTTTAATATGATTAACCTTCACAATAAACATTACACTCTACGACTCATACACAGAAGTTGTCCCCAATTGATACTAAAGAATTAAATAAATAAAACAGAGTTCAACTTGTTTCCTTCTCGTTGTAAATAAGAATCACAAAACTAGTGTAAAAGACATGTCTGACAAGACGTCCATGTTTACCAGCTAACGTTAATGTTTACTAGCTAACGTTAATCACCTGAGAACACACACACACACAGCTTGTGAATCCAATGCAGCAACTCCTTGAGAGGAAGCTAACGCTAACTGCACTGCTCCCTTGACAAATGCTACTTATTAGCTAGCTATAAGCCACCTTTAGCATTGCCTACTAATAGGTACAATACATTTACTAATTTCTGGTTATGACTCACCAACTTCAACGCAACTATGAACGCGTGTCTCCAGCCTCGCACACCGGGGTCATGTGATTGGCTAATTCTCAAATTCCAAATGAATTAACTTTATTGACAAGAAAGTTTTGAATGTAGGCCTCCTTGTTGTTGAAGTTACGTTTTACCGGCGAAAAATATTTACAAGTTAATACAATGCACTAGATTATTCAAAATAATACGCTTGTTTTTATTCTTGCCAATAAGAATGACTAAAAGGCAAAGCAGTTTTCGACCAGTGAAATGGTTTTACGATGTAATATTTGCATGTGATGTATGTAAATAATTCATGAATAAAATCATTCATCAAGAATAATAAATGATAATGTAGACCATCTTGTAAAAAATAAATGGAAGCCCCATTTGTTCCATTAGTAACCGTTTCCCAAGTTGCCTCCGTTATAGCTCAATAGCCTCTACTCCTTTAACAAATCAAAGTACTCGCTCTCAAAGATGGATAAATCTGAAAGCCATTTATTTATTAAGCACGGAAAAGCCCTTTGCACCATTGGCAGTTTTGTTCGTTATCCAGAACCATCCAATTTTAGTCTTGTAACTTTGATTGTGCATTTTTTTGTGGGTCTTAACATTTTCTTTGATGACATTTAAAAAAAAAAAAGCAAGGAAAAAAAAAAACTCATCAGTTAATGATATTTATATGTACTAAATAGGACCATGGAGAGATTAATTTGTGCCTGCCACTATAGCGACTGACAGCTACAGGCTGCGACGTCAACTGCAGGGGCTCGATATGAAAATCCTACTTCTTCATCGGCATGAATCGTGTACTGCAGAGCCGTCAAGAAACGTGAATGCAATACCAAAGAGACGTGGTTAGTTTAAACCACAACGTCTCTCGTTTCCCTCCGCCTCTTCGCTCCCCTTTTTTTCTCCATCACCTTCCCCCCGGAGGAGCCAAACTGCCCCAGTGTTATGAAAAAGTGTGAACTCGCTCTCAATGTGGCATTTCCTTTGGCCAGAAAGTGTGAAGGTAGAAAACAAGCCAGTCCTGGGGGGGGGGGTGATAACCTTTTCGGAGGGGTCAGAAGCTGAAACACACATCATCAGAACTGATACAATGTGATTATGACCTGAATCACTGCCAGCCAGGGAGGCAGGAGGCTCAGTGGCGCAGATTGACCGTGAGGGGGGTAATCAGTCCGGTCTCGGAGAAGCTTTTAACTCATATAATCACTCCCTCACCTTTGGAAGAAAAGAAAAAAAGATCCCCGATCTGTGCACACACACTCAAACAGTCATGGCAATGTTCAGGGAGAAGGAGGACTGATTGAGAGGTTTGATAAAGAAGTGCTGGAGCACGGGGTTGGCTGGGACTCTCCAAAATGCTCTCACTCATTGGTCTGACAACAATATTTTCTCTGCCCAGGCCTAATGAGCTTGTGATGATCACTGTAATATAAGCAGTAGCCTAGCATAAAACCTTAATTAAGTCAGACAGACACCTTAAAAGGCAGCCAGCGCCGGTGCTCAGTCACCATCTCATGATCCCGAAGCCGACTGCACTCCTCCATCACTCCTCCATCAATCACTCCGTCCCTTCATCTCTGCTACATCCAGCTCCAAACCCTCCTCCATTTCTCCTTTCACTACCCCTCCTGTCATCCCCTCACCTTGAGCAATGAGGAGGATGAACGTCGCAGGCCGCTGAGGAGCATCGATGTCCATCATGAGGGGCAAGAAACAGTCCCCTGGACCCTCCCTCGTATCCTCTTTGACCCCTGAGTAGGAGACCTCAGCCATTGATTTGTTGCTACTCGCTCACATAGACTACACTGTAGCCTCCGAGCAGCAGTCAAACGGATCCATAGGCTGTGGATCACACTGCCTGTGTGCTGGCGTGAAACTGTGCATTTACAGAAACACATCCGTGCGCGGGCCATGTGCGTCGCCTAATGAGTTTAACGAATTCTATGAATTATTCCTGAGAGGCCCTGTTTATGTTTCAGGATCATTACCGGGGCAAAGAAGCTATATCGTAAACAATGGAGAGAGAAACACTTTGATGCTTTTTGCACTCGCGACCTATTGTGTGGCTCTCTGAGGTTAAATAGTTCCCTCAGGGCTCCAGTGGTTCCTCATATATAAGCAAAATGTAGAGTATTTATCTCGCAAGCTGACACGAGGCAGTAATATAGACGAGTAATATGGTTCCCGACTAGCTCCCGACAAAGTTCCTGAGATCGTGCCTTTTGGCGGTGGCTGCAGTTTCCAGAGGTGACATGATCGATTGCAACTGGCCGCCCATTTCCCAAGTTGGCCAGAACTCTTTCAATATGCGGTTCTGTACATCAGTTAGAAAACAGGCGTTTAGCATCCTCCACCGTACTGCAAGTCTTTATAGTTAGCCTCGGCTTGTGTGGACCGTCTGTGCACTTCATCGCTCTTCTGCTATTAAAGCCGGGGCCCGATCTATAAATACATCTAGTGGCCTGCATCCCTGATGAGCGAGCTAATTGACACCGTTAATGGATGGAGTTTCACAGAGCTGTAAATAATGTGTAGGTTCACACTCACTGCCTCCTGCCGTTTTACTTCTGGGAGGGCAACAAGAGTTTACCTGCCAAGTCTCGTCTCAGCAGCCCGTCGTCCCTGCCTACCCCCCCCCCCCCCCCCCCCCCCTAGCCAAGTCTGCTGCAGCCAGGGGATTTATACAGAAATCAATATAAGTCCCCCCCTCCCCCCACCCCCCACACACCCCCACCCCAACTGCTCCAGCCCCACCAGTCAAAGAAAGAAAACTGCATTTCCTCTTTTTCATGTAGGATAACAACCTCTTGGAAAAACAAACAAGACCAGGCAAGAGGAAATAATAAAATCACTTTCACTTGGCTCGCGCCCGTTGCCCGCCGCTCTATAAAGTACACTATGCTTCATTTAATGTACCCGATTGATGTATTCGATGCAATAGAGTGCTGCAGGAACGAGTTTACATTTGTGCACTTCAGAGTTTTTCAGCTAGATGCCTGAAATAAAATCTGCTGAAGAGATTTCAACCTTTTGTTCTACGGTATAAAATCGATGCTATTTTTTTTTTTTACTTTTGACTATTTTTTTCTGCAATAATCCAAAAAATTCCATTGTGTCTTTTTGCGGAGGGAGCCAGTGCGACGCTAACTTCCAGAGGGTTTGGCCTACAAAAAGACGTCATCCCTGCAGCACTCTCTGTTCCCGACGATGCTCGTCCTCTTTTGAAAAGGTGAAAGGCATTTAAACCTTTTAGACGGACCAATTGATCATAGAGCGAAGCCGCAATCACTGATGACTGGCAGCTGCAAACCGACGGCGGGCTGAGACACGGATCAGGTTTTTCAGTCACTTTGATTTTTACAAATTGAAAGATACCTTAAAAGACAACGCTTCAAAGGGCCCAGAGGTTGCTCGGATGGAGTGATTGAAAGAGGAATGAGTAAGAAAGACGTGAGGAGGAGAAGACACACTCCCCCGGCTATACCACACACACACACACACACACACACATTATTCTTTGTTGCTGCTAAACACAGGCCACCTTGAAATGAAACATTAATTGCACACGTCTTTATACTCTGCTTCCTATAGCTGTTCTTTCTATTCAATGAATGTACAGAATGGAGCACAGCAGGGAAAGAAGACTTTGTGTATTTGTCTCAGCTTTCTTTCTTTCTTTCTTTCTTTCTTTCTTTCATTCTTTCTTTGTCTCAAGATCCTAATTGACACTAATGGTCTGACTAATAAGCAGGCACCAGGCTGTTAATTGCATTGACGTAGATTTCCTATAGTAACCAAATTCAGCCCAAAGGATTCCAGAAATCTATTTTCCATCCATCCATCCATCCATCCATCCATCCAACCATCCATCTATCTATAGCTCAAAAGAATGGCAAAGAAAGAGCTCTGAAGGGAGCCCAAAGAGCAGATGAAACAGATATGAGAGCCCATCAGCCATTAATTAATTTGAGTTGTCTTTTTTAATTAAGCCAGATCTACCGTTGAATGGGGAACCACAGAACGGGTGCCATGTTGGAACTCGTAAGGAAGTCGGCACACACACACACACACGCTTACTCAACCAAATTGTAACATTTTGATCATCAAAAAAGAAAAAGAAAACGCAAAATTCAACCTTTCATCTATGTCTCCTGCACCGTTTGGCAACACAAGTTGCCTGTATCTCACACACACACACACACACACACACACACACACACACCAAAATAAGAAGAAAAAGGAGAAAAAAAAAGAAAAGTGAATGCGATACATCTCCAGTACAAAGCCCCCTGACCAGTTTGTGTCTCTGGCGATAAAGCACAGAGGCTGTTAGCTACAGCGTGGCGGCTTCAGCTGGGAAAGATAGATGGAAGGAGTGAGGCGAGAGATGGCTGCGTGATGGAAGGACGGGGGCGTGAGGAGAGAACGAAGGAGGGGGGAGGAGGGGGAAGAGGGGGAAGAGGGGGGGGGGGGGGGGGGGGGGGGGGTAGATGCTGGAAATGATGGGGACATGCAGTCGCCCACAGATGCGCCCTATGCCTCTCCCTCATTCTCTCCCTCCCTTTTGAGCACAGAGTGGGAGAGCGGTCTTTTTTTTGGGCGGGGGGGGGGGGCTGGCAGGCAATCAGTGATGTCATGCCAGCAGTGCAGTGATGGCAGCTTAACCTATTTTCGGAAATACCACAGAATTTCTATTTATAACCGTGCTGAGCAGCATGTATCTTCGCACATCCCTCGCGGACCTGAGCATTCATCGACACGGGAAAAAAAAAGTGTCTCCGTCGCAAAATTGTGGATTGCTTAATATCTGTAGGAAAAGGAAAGGGGGAAAAAAAAAAAAAGCTCTTGATGCTGATCGTGCTGTTTATCATAATCACCAGTCGGGGAGGTATTTTTCCACGTTGTCAACTCGCGCTCCTTTTAGTCTGTCGTTACAGTTATTACGAGCGTCGTTATTGTTACTTACATGGGTAATGTAGGATTAGCAAGAGCCATAAAACAGTAAATAGCCTCTAAGACGCGGTAGAAGTCGTAAAAACTTGGAATAAGTATTACTTTTGTGACTCGAGGGATGTGCCCAATATTTTCAAGTGATTATTTTTTCCAGACATCTGCCACACTTGGCCTCTGCTCCTCCTCCATCCATCCCGCCACGCGGTGTCCAAGCGGGTCTCTCAACCTGACGGAGGGATCGTCCATGTCCCGAGCCATCACTCCACTCTCCCACAGCCTTGGGATAAAAGCAGCTATTTGTTTCTCCGTCTCTGACAAACACTTCATCTAACCCCTCTCTCTCCATCCCCCCCCCCCCCCCCCCCCCCCCCCTCCACTTATCCATCTGTCCATTCATCCATTGTTCTGCGCCCATGTGTCTGTCTGTCATTTTGCCTTGTGGGCTCCCGCCGCGTACACGCCGCCGCCCGTCCTTCCCTGTCCAATTCGGTCGAGTGACGGGCGCTAAGTCACATCCGCCCCCCCCCCCCCCCCCCCCCCCCCCCCACGAACGCGAGTACGACATTTACGCCTGTTGTATATTCACGCCAGCATCAAGGGCTTCAACCATTTGGCAATCGGGAGAGATGTGACAGCTTGACTAATCTGATTGTTTTTTTGTTTTTTTTGGGGGGGGGCCAAAACATGAGGGGGGGGTTAGCGAGCCCTCCAAGGGCACAGTACTATAAAGACAAATAACTTATTATTTTCCAGGCTTGTACAAGGCTTTATCGCATGAGTTCTCCTGAACCATTCCAAAATGGAGAGGGATTATCACAAAACATTGCATTAAAATCTCCTCTCTCCCCTCTCCCTTGTTATTTCATTTTCCATCTCAAAATGAATCTGTGCCCAGCCAGGCTCAAACACAACATTAAAGAGCTCATGCTATTCCCCCCCCCCACCTTCATAAGAGTACACTCTGCTCTGTAGGCAATGGCACTCTCTGTTAAGCTACCCATACAAAATAGATAGGCTTTTGTGCATGAAGAAGAAGACGCCATACGCCTTTACCCACTCTACCGTTAGAAGAGAAATGTGACCAAAAATAATTCAACCCCAAATCCTCACACAGCTTAAATGGCTGTTTGGCTCCGCCACAAAAAGGCTGAATGAAGATCCCCCAACAATTTGTATGAATTCAAATGTACCCTTCCTTGCCAAATGTGCATGTCTTAATAATATTTCTAGAGTCAAATGTTCAATAGAAAGTGTTTTTAAACATCACTGGTCCTTTTTTTTTTTTTTTTTAAATACATTTTTTTATTATATCGCAAAAAAAACAAAACTCTAAGAAGCACATTTACTCCCAGGTCGCCGAGCGATGAAACACCTTTCAAAGTGTTCTCTAACCCCTTAACCTCAACACCGGCGCCTTTTTATAATCACACCTCCAAAACATGACACTGTCCACAATCTAGAACAAACCGCCACAGAGCTTCATTTTTATGAGAGGGGAGAGAGTATAGTTCCATAAACGAGTGTCTCAGGGATGAAATCGCTCCATGTTTTCCCTGAGACCTCACAGTACATCTGCTCATATCCATCCCTGCTCCAGGCACCTATTAAGAGCAAACATATTCCAGAAAGGTCACGGGAGTGGGGGCGCTTCCAACATACCGAAAGCGTAAATGTACTGCGAGCCATAATGAATGTTGCATCGGTGCAGGAAATCAATCCATCTGAAAAAAAAATGGAAAAAAAAAGTCTCTCTCTCTCTCTCTCTCTCGGGCAGGGATTAAGGGGAAAGGAGCGGAGACAGAATAAAAAGCCAGGTGAGTCGCGTGGACACTAACCTCCAGCGGAGCGCGGCCTTGTCGGCATCTGAGATTGGCAATCTCCTTGGAAAACCGACAGAAAAGTGGAGCAGAGCGAGAGAGAGAGAGAGAGAGGGAGGCAGCGCTCCTCATCCTGTAAGTCAAGGCCCATAAGCGCCTGTCAGTACCCGTTGAGCTGCTGCATCTTTTATGAGGAAAAGCCCTGTTGCTTATTACAATATTTACAGACGTTTAAAGATTGCAAAGCATCGCGTTGTTACCGCATTAGCTGGGCTCGGTGGCCCCGGCAAAGAAGATTTTTTTTTGTTATTTCCAGATTTGTTCAATCGAATCGCCCGCGCACAACTGCGAGGAGGGCGAGACTTGTTTTTTTGTTCTTACTGGAATATTTAAAAAAATGTTAAAAATCCTTCTTAAAACCTTTATGACGCCGTTTACTGTCACGAGCGGCGATGCATCGGTCACACGTGGCGAAAAACAAGCCCGCACGCTCCCGCCGATGTCTGTTAAATCGGTAATATCATCACACGGGCGTCGTGTACGTACCGTCCGTGTCACTTCTACAGCTCTGTTTATGGTCTGTAAGTGAATTTATCCCATCTGTTTCCCCCAGGGGGGATGCTGTCCTACAGCAGTGCCGTGATCTTTGACACTTTCCATAAGGCGCACACACAATATGGAGACGTGTGGATGCACTCTCACTTCCATCATGTCAAAAAGAGAGAGAGAGAGAGAGAGAGAGAGGCTTAAACGGACCAGAGCTTTAGTTTAATCAATGCTGCTGCCTTTCAGGTATCATTTCATAAATGAAAACTGCAGTCTCATATTACCGCAACGGCGTGTCATTTAGGTTTGATGCATATGCTATATTCCGACTATTCCTTGTGTCCTTCACTGTCTATTTTTTAAAATTTATTATTATTATTATTATTATTGGGCCCACAAATGGGACGCTATCCATCAGACTAGCTCAGAGGGCAGAGGAAAATATATAATATACACAAACTTGAATAAATATTTCATTAGATTATTCTGTGATTTAATGTGCTTCTGCTTGGCTGGGGGTCTCACGGCAATATCTTCTGTCCATTTATAAATGCATTATCGCAATGACACCCGAGACCAGCTGGATATTGATACCCGGCCTCAGATTGAAGCGGCGTTGGGATTGTTTTGTCCGTCAGTCAGTCTGCTGGGCTGAAAACACACCTGCAGGAACTAAAATAACACGTTCGCCCTCTTTCGTTACTCACGGCGAGGGAAGATTGTAGTTAACCGAACTCGTGGGATAAAATCTGTCCAGACAAATGGAGAAACTGGACAGAAATCCACACTGAAAGCGTCACTCGGCTGTCAATCTGAACACAAAGATGGACAAGGCACAGCAAACTGAACACCATGAACCAAAGAAAAAACCACAGATTAAAAGCCTGGGTTCATGTGCATAAACACGTCTTCCTGCATGTGTTATAAGTGGAAGCCAATTAGAGTCAAAAGGGAGAAGTTTTTTCACAGCCTGTGATAAATTCAACATCAGGAAATCCTTCACCTATTAATACCAATTGGGCGACAATAATTGGCAGGCCATCGACGGCGTGGGCAGAATTAATCATTTGAAGAGGCAGACGAGACTGAATTTTTAATTGGCAGAGGCAGCCACTGTTTAGGGAGGCAACCAGCTGATCACCCGAGAGACCGTCGCTTCAGACAATGCACATTTTGCTAATCCTCTCGAGTCAAGTTATTATGGCCGTGCATTATTATCACGCTTTACAAACTAATTCCATGTTTTCCCTCGCGGATTACCAAAGGGGAGGGGGGGGGGGGGGGGGGTGAAGAAAATAGTTGCATAAGAAAAGAGGAAATAATAAAACACACAAAGCTAAATGTGGTGTTTGCAAACAAATGCACAAACCCCCTTCGAATGATGAAAGTAGTGTGTGTGTGTGTGTGTGTGTGTGTGTGTGTGCATGTGTGTGTGTGTGTGTGTGTGTGTGTGTGTGTGTGCATGTGTGTGTGTGTGTGTGTCTTTATCCCTCTGTGTATAAAAGGTAAAAAAAAAAAATCACCTTGAGAAGAACATTCCGGATTAGGTTTTTAATAATGTACTCAGTTCAGAGAGATTACCTAATCTTTCTGCCTTTAGAAGTAAACATGTTGTTAATTTATCTGAATAAACACCAACAAAAGTCCCGATTGACAAACAATAGAATTAAAGTTCACAAGATTGTTTTCACACTTTTATAAAAAAAAAAAAAAAAAGGGGGGATTTCATTTTCTTCCACAGCTCTTCACAATTTGAGTTTTGCATTTCATCTTAACAACAGTTGTTTGACTTTACCACCAGAGCATGAACGATGCAATGTGGAGCCATAATAGTAATAATGTGTGATAGTTATTATGATACTACGATGTCAAAGGAACCTCTAGGTGAGCAAATCCATCACCATATAGCTGTGATATGCTATAAGCTACTGCTACTAATAAACTACTGGATTTATTCCACAGCCAGATATTTCAATTGCATCACACATAGATCCATCAAAGCTCCATTTTCTGACAATAGAAACACGTCTAAGAGCCTAAATTGTCGTTTTCCTGTCACCACGACAATCAGGCGACAATCACTTAAAGAGCTAAATGCTGCAATCATTATGCAACACCGGGCAATGTGATTTTAGTGGATGTATGCACACACACACACACACACACACACACGCACGCACACACACACGCACACACACACGTGCACACGCAAACACACACGCCGAGGAATGCCAAATGAGTGCTGCGCTGAAAACAATGTCCGCCCTTCTCCACACACAATACCAGCTCAAGAGAAGGTGGCTTGGTGAAATATTATGTGGCTAATAGCAGCTATGATAGCACAATCGCATGGCACAGTGAACCTGAACATGCCTGAACATGTTTTGCACACAAACAATACAAATATATATATATATATATATATATATATATATATATATATATATATATATATACATTTACATTGTTTTTCTTCCATTTCCTTGGTTTCTCTTACTGTAATAGCACTCGCCGTAATCTTATTACAAGTTATTTCTCAAGTCAATCCCAGAATGTCACTCGTATTGATGAATGTATGGAGAGAAATAAATAAATAAATAAAAAATCGAGTGTGCTTTTGATCGGGGCCCTCGGCAGACGGGCTTTGTGACAGTTGAAATGGTAACAAATGTAATAGCTGTTGATGGTGATTCTACGTGTCACAGGAGGACATTGTTTGCGATGTTTGCAAATGGCATTTACATTAGTGTCACAGATTGTCGTTTGTCTTTTTTTTCAAATGTCACCGCAATAAAAAAAAAAAAGAAGCTCATCTTCGACATCCCTCAGATATCAACATCTGCAGCCGTGCAAGATGGGCAATAACCATGGGGATGGATTCAGAAATATACCTTCTTTTTAACCAACAATGAGACAAAATGAAAGTTGTGTTCACAGAGGTGGAAAGCACACGTTTAAACCAGACGTCATGCAGACGGACAATGTTTGACAGTCTTTCCTGCTTCATCCTCCTCTTTGAACCATGATGTTCAAACTATGATGGCAATGAAAACAATAATCGTGGCAGCGCCGGTCACAGTCGTCGTTATCGTGGAGAAAAACCACAAAACAGCCTCGAGAGTTTTCAAGAGCTCATGGTTGTCGTCCAACATGGCTGTTTGCAAATGTATTCCAAAAAAAAATTCAAAAGTTGCCTGCAAGTGATGATGATGATGATGGTGGTGGTGGTGGTGGTGATGATGATATTGGTGGTGGTGGTGATGAGGATGATGATGGTGGTGGTGGTGGTGGTGGTGATGATGATATTGGTGGTGGTGGTGATGAGGATGATGATGGTGGTGGTGGTGGTGGTGGTGGTGATGATGATGGTGGTGGTGGTGGTGCTGATGATGATGATGGTGGTGGTGGTGGTGGTGATGATATTGGTGGTGGTGGTGATGAGGATGATGATGGTGGTGGTGGTGGTGATGATGATGGTGGTGGTGGTGGTGGTGGTGGTGGTGATGATGATGGTGGTGGTGGTGGTGATGAGGATGGTGGTGGTGGTGGTGGTGGTGGTGATGATGATGAGGATGGTGGTGGTGGTGATGAGGATGATGATGGTGGTGGTGGTGGTGGTGATGAGGATGATGGTGGTGGTGGTGATGATGATGATGGTGGTGGTGGTGATGAGGATGATGATGGTGTTGGTGGTGGTGGTGATGAGGATGATGGTGGTGGTGGTGGTGGTGATGAGGATGATGATGGTGGTGGTGGTGATGAGGATGATGGTGGTGGTGGTGATGATGAGGATGATGATGGTGGTGGTGGTGGTGGTGGTGATGAGGACGATGGTGATGATGACGTCCACACTGCGCGCATCGACTGCGTGACGTAGGATGAAACCTCCCCGCACCCAGGGAGCGATCCAGCCTCCCACCTTTGATAACCAACTTCGTGTGTGCGCGTGCGCGCGTCGCTCCCCCAACTCTCCGCGCTGACGTCCGTCATCTTGCGTCAGCTCTCGCGCCCCTTACCGAGCGGTCGGTGGCGCTTGAACTGATTTGCAGCGCCCCCCCCCCCCGGTTAAAGAAAGCCGACGGGATGAATAAATGATGCCGCCCCCTCCGCGAGAAAAAAAAAGAAAAAAAAGATGGGACTGGCAAGGGAAGGCTGTTTAAAAATGCATCATTTCCCAGCGCCTCTGCCCCACTTAAAGAGCGTGTTAAGAAAATAGCAATAGAGAGCGTGACACACACGCGCGCGCACACACGCACACACGCGCAGTGTGTCACCCCATCATTCGTGACACTGCAAGCGCGATACTGATATTTGTAAAAAAAAAAAAAAGCCCTCATTTTTGCATGTCCAAAAAAAAAAAAAAAAAAATACAATGCTCTAAAAATACATTATAAGAAGAACTTTACAGGCAAAGCAATCATAACGGGGACAGAAAATAACACCTCGTGAATGCACAAATGATGCACATGATGATTTGATCAGACTGATATCAGATCGGGATTAAGCTTGATCAAAAAAAGTAACAAAAAATAAATAAAATTTAAATGCCATTTAAAAAAAAAAAAAAAAAAAAAAAAGTAACAAACGCGTATTTTGAATTCAAAAATGTACAAACACATAATAAGCAATCGTGCATCTTTCGTACCGGCCTTCACAGCCATTTGCGGAGCGACACGTTACCTTTGTGCATGCCGGTGTATCGGTCCTTGAGAACTGTCAGTTCGTGGATTTTCCCAAACTGTTCAAACAGGGGTTTCAGGTCTTTCTCCTCCAAGTTCCGCGGTATCTGCCCGATAAACAGCTTAATGGCATCTTGGTCTTTCATGTTGCCGCTCTCCGGATGAATTGAAATGGGTTCTGACCCGTTCATGGGTTTCGGAAATGTGATCTGAGGGTACTGGTGCTGATGTGGGATAAGGAGTAGTGGTGGCTGGGTCGGTGGCGCCCCCGGTCCAGTGTAAACCAGGCTGGAGTGAGCGGGCTGGGGCTGCTGTGGATGGTGCTGCCTTCTTGTTTCAGTCTGAGTGAATCTGGCCATTCTGAGCTGGGAGCAGAGTGGATAATAATGACAACACACACACACACACGCGCGCACACGCGCTCACACACACACGCTCACACCACCGTACACACACACACACACACACACACGCACACACGCTGTGAAGGGAGCAAGCACTCAGCTGGAAACCAGGCTGACTTTCTATCCGACACACAACACACACACGCGCGCGCGCACACACACGCGCCCGCGCGCGCACACACACAGTACATGGCAGGCAGAGAGGAGAAGGGGGGTTGGAGGGTGTGTGTGTGTGTGGGGGAGCAGGAGGGGGGGGGGGGGGGGGGGATGAGAGTGTCGGAATAAACGCACGGGAGCGACAATAGACGCTCTGGAGCGACCCCCAGCGGCCATCTTGAATTACTTCAACATAAGAAGGCAGCAAAGGATTGTTTGAAATTTAGGCTCTGGACAGTTTCTTTTTTTCTTTTTCTTCTTCTTCTTCTTCCTCATAATGACTGAACATGTTTGAAAAACACTTTCCGGCAAAAACTTTTATATTTTATACGTTCGTATACTTTAACTTTAACCCAAAAATATCCCATAGGCCCTATAGGCCTTCTTTTCTTCAGCAGTCAGCAGGAGAAGCTCAGGTGTTACTAATTACATTAACGATGGCTCCTTTCTGTTTGAGTGTCCCGGTTAGGCCACGACAGCCATCGTTAAGTTCTTTATTTAACACCTGTGCGTCGTCAAATGTCTTTTTATGACGAGGCTTGACAGTACAACTACAGAGCTCTTAATTT
Source organism: Cyclopterus lumpus (assembly GCF_009769545.1). Classification (NCBI taxonomy): domain Eukaryota; kingdom Metazoa; phylum Chordata; class Actinopteri; order Perciformes; family Cyclopteridae; genus Cyclopterus; species Cyclopterus lumpus. The sequence continues at coordinate 22,382,616 of NC_046969.1, read as the reverse complement.
AACTTTTAAGTAAACAAGTGTTGGCAGTCATGCTACACTCTTTCAGAAAGGAGTGATGTGTTAAGATGACAGTGGTATTCCTATGTAAGGTACATGGGTCGTGCCGAGTCTGACGATAGTAGTTAAGGTAAAGTAAAACGCTGACATATGCTGATGTGGAATCTGCAAAGTTGCTGCAGCGGTTGTATGAATTTAATTGAAACTTTTTAGATAACTGAAGTTGAAATGGTGCTTTCTTTTTGTCTGGAATGCAGTGGAGAAAAGTCTCAAAGACTGCGCGCAGGCCTGCAAGTAGCAATCCATCAGTTCCCAAGTCTTAATGATAAAAGCTGGCATCTAACTAGATGTCAAAATCCAACACTTAAGTGTTTAAAAATACGGAGGATTAGTCACACAGAAATCAGCCGACTGCTCCACCATCATTAGAGAGGCTTTACGGCAACGGAAGTTGAATACTTAATTTGGTCTCTTAAAAATCCCAAATCAAAATATGTATATTACGATATGGAAAATAGGACATTTGTCTTACTCTACGTAGCTGTATTAAGGAGCTTTGTGCTCCCCCTCCTGGTGTTTCAGCTCTCTTGCCAATATTTGGTCTAACAGGTGTGCATGCATCCCAAATATTTAAAGAGCAAAAACAAAAGTGTGATAAAGTGTCCCTTCTTACCTTAAAAAACAGTTTGGCATTAAAGAACAGTTTTCTGAATCATTGTTACTATATTTAACTCTTGAGGTTTTCACTATACAAATACAGCATAAGATAAATACAGTATGAATATACCACTGATGGTGCATGCTGTACAGTAACTGCTGCGAGCAACAAGTGCACTATCTTTCTAAGTGAATGGTATCTGCAATCTGTCATTAGATTGAGTCAAGGGACCAGCAAACATTAACCACAATTAGCAGACTTACTGTAAGTACTTTTCAAATAGCGAGCAGGCTAATCCCCCAAGAGAGGGGTTATTTGCATCATTTGCCTTCTCTTTGCAGACACTGTCAATAGCACTCAGATCCAAATCCGTCATTAAAACAAAATCATCATTTAACCGTCAACTGGAAAGAGAACGACACTGATGCCCGACGGGGAGAATAGTTTATTTTTTATTTTTTTTATTTTTTTTCGACAACCCTTTAACTTTAAACACATCCGCTGGACAGATTTCTAATTACAGCCTGTTTAACAGCGGATTAAATAAAGAGATATACACTGTGTGTGACAGCAGGCTCCAGGCTGCAAGGTGAATCAATACGAGCGGCATGCTGCTGCTTCTTCTCCTCTCACTGAGGAGGAGCGGCACCGCGGGGGGGGGGGGGGGCTCTCTCCCCCCCCCCCCCACCCCCCCCCCCCCCCCCCCCCCCCCCCTCCCCCCCTCGCAGAACCTTGACTCACGAATGGCTGCATCGCCGAGCGAGAGAATTGCCTTCAGCTGCCTCCGTGGCTCTGAATTCAGCAGTGTGCCTGCAAAGCAAGCAAAGACTCCCATCCAAAGGGCCTCGGAAAAACAGATTGTCAACAAAGTTCAGCGTTGGGAAGTTTGGAGATGGAGAGAGAGAGAGATGGAGAGAGAGAGAGAGAGAGAGAGAGAGACGCATGGGCTCTCCAGAGCAGATGGTTGGGGTTTTTTTCACTGGGAGGAAGGATAATTTCAGCTATTGAACTCATGCTCATAATATTTCTTTCTGCGAAGCTCGATAAATGCCAAGAGAAGAGAGGAAAGACATCAGCAGGCAGGGGCTATACACATTGACGTGGCCAGTCAATAAACCGGTGGGGTGGTGGCATGCACAGACAGGAGGGGAGAGGGGGTGGGGGGGGCTTTTACATTTAATATTGTTATTTTAAACAGAATGTAATTCTTCAAAGAAGTAGATCCCGGTGGGCCGTGCGTGATCCGGCCCGAGTCGCAGTGTCGCTTTATTCTCTGCTCATCGTGCTCTCAATGTATTGATCGAAGGAGGCAGGGGTACTGAATGTGGCCCGGCCTTCTGAATGGCGGTGGGCAGGGTGCGGGAGTCCAAAGTGGACTTGTCTGGTGGACGGCTCAGCGTGTTAGCCCTCTTACATCTGCAGTGGGGGGAACAAAACAGGGGGGGGGGAGCTGTTGAGTAAGAGCTCCGAGCCGTCTTGGCACCGGCTCTCCGGACTCCGAGGGAGGCCGAGTAGCTATTTTTAGGGATGTGGTCAACGCAGGGGGAGGGGTATTGAGAACTTCCACTTCATGTTTTTTTTAATTTTTTTTTTTTATTGACCAATGCCATTAGTGTTGAGCCAAGCTGAAAGCGGAGACAAGAAATCAATAAAGGTCACGCTATTAGTGCGAACTAAAGAAAAGTTACATGCGATTTAACCGGCTGGCGTTGATGCCGCTGCTTGTTAACCAGTCTGGACCCTGAGAGGGAGGCATCTGTTCAGCTTGGGAAGGTCTGGAAGGCCCAGAGGGAGAGCGATGCAGCCATGGGGGAGTCATTGTGCATTCTGCGTGCACATGTAAGGCACACGGGTGAAGACGGGGAAGACAGACACGCACGCACGCACGAGCACTTCCTAATTACCCAAATTCAACATTATTTCCCCGGTAAACAATCAACAGACAGACGTTAATTTAAAAGCACGTAAACTAATCAAGCATTCGAGCTGCCCAATCTCACATTTTTAATTCAATTTGCAACCCGGATGTCGTCATTAGGTGAGAGGGGGGGGGGGGGATAACTGCTCTTTTCATTTGGGTACACTGACCTCACTTCAACCTCTGGAGACTAAATACGATCTTCTTCATGGAGAAAAAAATGAGACCTGAACTGCACCGGAGGAATTGTAAAAGTGCAGAATCTAATAATCTGTTATTACACATTTAAATATTTTAGTTAAGTCATGGCAGCTGGCTGATTTGCAGTGGTGGAAAGTAACTAAGTGCATTAACTCAACTGTACAATTTCGAGATACTCGCAATTTAACTTGACTAATTGCATTTCTACTATAATTCTACTCCACTAAATATTGTATATTTTTACTCCCCAACATTTATTTGATAACTTCAGTTACTTTGCACATTCGGATTGATAGAAAACATAATAGATACATAAATTATGATAATATCAGACTTTAGTGAGCCCCGAAGATAAATTCCCAAGCGGCATTTAAAAGTAAAATTAGCCCCATATTAGTGAGTCAATAATTACAATCCAGTAATATAATCTGAAATAAGCCATTATGCATCATATCTACTTTTACTTTTGTTACTTTAAGTATATTTTGATGTCCATATTTGTGTACTTTTCCTTATATAAGCAATGCATTTTGAACACAGGACTTGTAACACAGTATTTGTTACGAGGGCCATGAAGCGGACGAGTCTCCTCCACTGGGTCTCTTGCTGAGTTGCAGGATTAGAGGATTGGAAATAAACAGCCAATCTGTACGCATTGAAGATACATTCTTATCACCCCGAAACCTCTGAAAGGATCCCACCGCGTGCCGCTACTGTTGCAGTTGCTGTTGTACACGAGTGAGATAAATGGCCGGCCTGCTGGTGCAATCTTTTTTTCTTTTCTGCTAATCAAAGTCACCGCAGTGATTCTAGTTGCTGCTGTTTTTTCGGGATTAATATGCTTTCCGGAAAAAAAACATGTCCCTTTCTTGCCTCCTTGTGCAATTTGTGGAGATAATATTTTCATTTCCCATCATGCGGAGGGGTTCACGGCTTAAAAGAAGATGCAGAACGGTGTGTTCATGAAAGAATTATCCATGTTCCTCCTGCATTTATCTTTAAAAAATAGTACAAATCAGCACCAAAATACCGGAAAGCACACAATACTGCAGTAGCATTATACTCTATATATGAAATCTATATTCTGACTAAACAATATCAGTTGACCCCTTGATCCAGGGTTGAATTTGTACTTACCTTTTCTAACCAGCAGATGGAAGCTGTGTTCTACTTTCTCCTTCAGATCCTTCCATGTAAGGACCGCCATGTCTAAATGATGACTAAACTGTAATAAATGATTGCCAGATCCCCTAAAGCTGCGTCTTAAATATCACATCCGTGGTTAATAATCCATATAGACATAAATCACCCCCGTACAGAAACTGCCTGCCAAACAAGCAGGGCTCAGTAGATAGCTGCATACTTAGTCTCTGGTTATCACACTGCACGCCTGTTTCATGAAATCAGGTGGGAAAACTTTAAATTATTATCAATACCAACGTAAAAGTGTTTGGTATTTGATAACAAATGTAAAGTGTGTTTGGATCTGTTGAGTTTGGGCATTATTGAGATGAGGCCGCTGTGTTCAGGCCTCAAGGAGACGTTCAGGAAAGGTGCCCCGAACACTCCTCCCACCCATGTGTCAATATCTGACGTTTATTGTCATGCTTTCACTATTTCTATAGAATATATAGGTCATTCCGGACTTATGATTACAGTCGTAACAGCAATACAAGTTGGCAAAAAGTAAATAAATACATTTAAAACGAAGAAATATATATGTATACATGATTAAAACATTTTTTTATTTCACATGAATACACTGACCTTTGAGTTCTTACATTAAATAACCAGATAAGATGACAGACCCCTGAACGAGTGGCCGTAAAGAAAGTGTACAGTCCACTCAAAATAATAAGAATTTAGGAAGGAAGGAAATGCAACAACAAAACAACCCCCCCCCCCCCCCCAAAAAAAAAACATTTTATTGGCACATAAGACATGTGTTGAGATGAGAAAGCAAAGCATCCCAGATGTCTTCTTGAGCAGAACTCCCTCGAGCACTGCACTGGTCGGTTGGTTTCCACACATTCCCATTGAGCTGGGAGAAGAAGTCCCTGCAGCGTGTCAGCGGGCCGGCCCACATCGAGGACTCCTCTCTGCGAGACGATGTGTTTGTACGTTGTTATGTACGTTGTTCTGCAAGCGGGTGCTGCTCAAAGCATCCTTCATTAAAGGAAATGTATGCAAACAGACTTGCATTCTTTTTCTATGCAAAACGATATCAAGAAGGCCAAAACAATCAATACAAAAACACTCGTGGTGGAGGTTGCTAAGCGACAGTGGCTGGTTAGCAATGGCGTGTGTGTACAGTGTGCATAACAGAAGAACCTCATGACACTGTCTGGGCAAGACTAGCTTTTACAACCTGGAGAAGCTTCCCTGACTTGCCTGCTCACAAACTTAGTAATGCCAAAAGGCTGATTTAAAAAATATATAAGTCCAGTATTGACTTACCTGATAGCTTTTGTTTGATCCCCAGACCCTGTTGGATGTTTTATTATTGACTCTCTCCAGCTCTCCACCACTTACTTGTCTGCTCTAGCTATTTGCTAATCCATTTTTGTGCAACCAGTGTGTCCAAACTGAGTCACACAGACCAGTGAACCACAATAAATGAGCTGATTGAGGCTCATGGCCATGTCTGAGAGGTCTTTGGCACCGAAGTGCTATCACTACATGTAAACATTAGGGACTTAAACCACAATTGACAACCTCAGCTCTACCGAAAATACATTTCAATTTAAAATATACCCAGTTGGTGCTCAGCTTTTTTCTTTTGAGAAGCTCAGCTGCTTTGAGTTGCAGTGCTGCTCGTGGCTATAAAAGAGAAAACTTAAAGTGAAAGTTGGAGACCATCAAACGCTTTGACTTGGGAGTTTTTGCCCAAAATGTCTGCAGGCACGGTTCATTGATGCCTTTTAGGAATATTACAGGAACATCAAACGGGGCTTGAAATGCTAACTTCATACGACTCCATGTGTCAATATTTTGGTCGGCACTGGGTCGGAGCCGCACTGCCACACATTGGCCACACAGGACCAACACAAACAATCACAGTCACCTGACCTGCATCTCTCAGAAACGGGGCTAAGTTACTGTAACTTTGTTCAAAGTTAAAGCGTCGTCTCTTCTTCTTCTTTTTTGGTCTCTACCTCTTCTTCATATCCTGGAAGAGTCTTCTTTTATTTAGGCTATTTGTTTAGTTTTTCTTGGCATAAAAAGAAGGAATATAATAAATAAGCCTCTGCGAAAAAACAAAATAAATATAGCTAAATAAATAAAGCAATTTGAAGAACTAGTATGGGAGTCTCCATATTTCTAGACTGGTGTATTCCCATCGGATTACTGTGCCGGAGTTGTTTCTCCTCAAATAGATGTGATTTATTTTGCCCGGAGGACGATGCATCTTAACGGGAAACAGAAACTTTATTGATACACTGCTATAAACTGTGACACATTTTGTGATATCAGCAAATAGGAACAACGCAATCGTTAACTTTGCTGATACCATCAGTGATTGTGTGGGCCGATTCTGTTTAATACCACTGCCACCTATGTTTGTGGCTGACGAGCTCTTCTTTGTGCATCAGAGAGCTGAAGTCCCAGCCCACCGCGTGGAACACATTCTGGTTCCCTCGCTTGTATTTCTGTCATGTCCTTTCTTGATGGAGCTTTTTTCATCATTTGAGAAGGTTGTAGTCCGTAAATTGTATGACAAGTGTATATCCCGAAGTGATCATAACTGCAAAAGGAAATAGATGACGATATGACATAAAGAGAAGAAAGCAAACTTCATATTTGAAAAAAGTTTATACCAGCAAATCTTTGCCATTTATTTTTACAACTGTCACATTAGTCGTTATTATCCCCTTTTTTTTAAAATTTCCTGTAATGTAGTTGCTGACAGGAAGTAAACCTGGACTTTTGCCCTAGTACTGAAAGGCCACAAAAAGGTCTCTATGAGATCATTTATGAAGTCTTGTTAACCCGATCAGAGAATGCCGTCGCTCTTCCTCCGTGTGTGTTGTTATCTAAGCTTCTCTGTGCAGAAGTTGGCACCTTGCATGGTGTCATGCTTTCCCGTGAATGGGTGAATGACATGTTGTGTTAAAGGTTTTGAGTGGTCGGAGGACTAGAGCTATGCGAGTACAAGTCCATTGACCAATTCCTTATTCAGCACCTTTAACAAACAGTGAGGAGAACGAGGTCCCCAATGGTCCAGGAAATAAATCATGAATTAAGTAACAGGATCAAGAAGGGATGAATAGAATGACCCATAATGGGGTTTGATGAAACATTGTTCGGGAACGAAGGCCACGCCCCGAACTCAGCCAATCATCCGAGCCCTCAGTACTTAAGCACGTCGAACCCGTTCACTCCTTCTTCGACTCAGTTCCCCCCAACCTCCATCTCTCTCTCTCTCTCCCACAAGACTACAGGAACAACGGGGACCTCTGCACCACCAGAGCTTCAGAAGAGACGGCCCCCACTCACGAGTCTCCACCCCCGCCGGTCTCCCATCGGTCCCCCATCGGTCCAACCCTCTCTTCACGACCCCCTGTAGCCTTCTTGTTCCGGATCCTATAACCATCTGCAGACTCATAGCGCTATTGGCGTGGTCTTTGTTAGCGAAAGGTCAAATGGCCACCGTTACAAATAATTACTCTCCACTGTGGCATCTATGTTCTTCACTTGTTTATTTAACAAACGAACTCAAACAAAATTGTTCGTTTTTCTTCATCATCCCAGCTTACAAAGCAACAAGCTCTTAAAAAAAAACATGACATTCACATCTCAGATCAGAGTCATTGGTTCAGCCTTGATGTCGACCTTAACTCACACAAGGGAGTTTATGCAAATGAGCCCGTTGTCGCATTGCTGATTTGATATGCTAATAATCTCTCAGACCCAGACCCCGAATGCTATTTTGCTTTGTAGACGAAGTGTTAGCTGGTGTATTGTTCCCCCAGATTGGGTTTCCTCCTTCTTTATTTGATGGCATGGGCAAAAGAAAAGCTTCGGGACACACGCATGTACATTTGATAAAAGCGCACGCACAAAAACAAAAGTAGGTCCTCAAGATCCTTTTAGAACAATTAATAATAATAATAATAATAATCCATTTAATTTATATAGTGCTTTTCAATTCTGAATAAAAGGCAGATGAGCTCAGCCGTCTCAAATCCTTTTTCTAATACAGAGTCTAAAGAGAATATATTATTTTTAAAAAACAACTCTAATTGTTGTAAACAGAGATAAAAGCGCCAGTACTGATGTAGCATTATTATACTTATACCAATGAACATCTTTTCTGAAACAGGTTTTAGTTGAGAAGAAGCCGCTGGACTCATTATGATGGCGACAGCCACCAAATGTACCATCTACCATAGCCAGACTATATTCTTTATTATTATTCTAGAATGATGATTGTCGTTAGTTTTATATCAGCGGAAATGAGTGTTTTGTGTGATTTTGTTTTTATTTCAAATTATGCATGCCATCTGTGGGGTTACAGCTCTTGTCGGACTGGCATTTACTGTAATGATTGGCATTTGGTCTTCGGCATCTGTAAATCTCAAAGCGTTATTTTCAGGCGTTAATTAACATATTCCCCCCCCCCCCCCACACACACACACACACAACTTTCATTTGGAATATGTTGTCATTTGACCCTCATTTCAGATTTATGGAATATGAAGCACAGTGGAGAATAGCATTCATATGGGGAATTAATAACGTTCTGTCAAGTGTCATATAAACTCAACAACAACAACAACAACAACAACAGGGGCTGAGTCAATCCAAATCATTGATTATGCATGTTTAAAATGTTATTTCCCCTGCAGGGCTCTCATCACCGCACAAGGATGGCATTTTTCATCACTTTTTCTTCTAATCGCCCCCACAAAGGAATTGGAAGTGAAATGGTCCGAAATCCATCCAACAATGAAGAAGTCGTAGTGAGTCGAGCACCCACCTGCATCCATCCAGACACCTTCAAATTAATATGTCCCAGCGCTGTCAGACTTATGACCTTATAGTTCGAAGGCAGTGTTATTTCCGAGGCACGAGTGAAGGCCTGTGCGTGTGCTCTTAATCGGTATCTAAGCATCCCAGCCCGACAACCACTTCACAAACGCAAGACTCACACGGCGAAATATGCTTGTATTCTGTTGGGTAGTTGTTACTCAACATGATGAAATCTGTGTTATGGAGGTATAGGCCACGTGCAATTTTATTGTTTTATTGTTTATTGCCCAAAAACAGCTGAAATAGAGCGAGAGCAGTTCCAACAACCAGCAATTGCTCGTGTAGTTTCAACATCTGCATGCTTCCACTGGCTCAGATTATGAAAAACAACAAAGTGCGTTATCATAATTATGCAGACGACACACACATCTACATAACTATATCACGAGGGCACTATCATCCCATACAAGGGCTGGCTAAATGTATTAAAGAAATCAACAAGTGGATGTGCCAGAATGTTCTTCAATTAAATAAAGATGAAACAGAAGTCATTGTTTTTGGTCCCAAGGACGACGAACCAAGCCAGAAAACCTGAAGAACATATCAAGGATTAGAGGACTTATGTCTCAACAGGATTTGGAGAAACATGTCCATGCATTTATCTTCAGACTTGACTACTGTAACGGTGCGTTCACAGGTCTCTGTAAAAAGTCAATCAGAACCCTGCAGCTCGAGTCCTCACTAAGGCCAGTCTTCCTGCTGCTGGTTTATAAAGCACTGAATGGTTTAGGGCCTACACACATTTGTGATCTGCTGCTACCTTATGAACCATCCCGACCCTTCAGGTCGTCTGGGACCGGTCTACTTCCTGTTCCAAGAGTCAGAACTAAAACTTGGAGAAGCGGCGTTCGGTTTTTCTGCTCCACATATCTGGAACAAGGTCCCTGAAAGCTGCAGGTCTGCTGAGACCCTCAGAGACCCTCAGCTCCTTTAAATCCAGATTGAAGACCTTTCTGTTTGCTGTTGACACCCTTTGAACAAGATTCAAGGACATCTATCAATTTCTGCATCTCACTACTGCATTCTATTTCTTTAACTGCAACTTTTTATTCTATTTCTTGCATTAAATGTTTTAATGAATGTAAGTGTTTTTAAATCTTGTTTTCTTTTGCATTATGTTGTGATACTTTTAATGGTTTTATGTGAAGCACTTTGAATTGCCTTGTTGAAATGTGTGATACAAATACACTCGCCTTGCCTAGGTCTTGTAAATTGCAGATGCACTTAGATAATATCAACAGCATACCGGAACAATATTTTATTGTCTCTAATGTGTGTTCTTCTGACTTCTCAGCTTATTCATCATGACGTTATCTCACTCAACATAACAAAAATGCAATAAGATGAGAAGTAAGGGTCTTGGGGACAGCGGTGCTTTGAGGCAAACGCTGATCACATATATTACCTCCTGTTGACAGCAGGTAATATTTAACACGTTTACGTTGTTTAATGCAACGTCTTAATATTCCAACACTAATCACAAAGTGCAGCTGAGGCTCATGGGGATGTTATTAGTTTAGCAGGTATTTGGTCGCCAAGAACAAATTAAAACCTGCTAAATGAAGAGTCAGGGGATCACCAAACTTATTATGATTTGTCCAGAGGAGGAAATGAATGTCTGGTAATCCATCCTGTTGCTGTTCACGCAAAACTACAAGTTTAAGAGTAAGCAGGATTCATTGTCGAGGAACTATGAATGTACATATTTATTTATTTATTAGATCGGTACAGAGCATTTTAATGCACATCAGTAAGGAGTTAGCAAAAATGCAAATTTACATCCGTAGTCCCTATGTTCAGGTAACACAAATAGAGACATTACAGATGGCGATATATATAGATGCAAATATGCAATACAGAGGTAAATGGGACAAAATACAAAAGAAGTTGTTTGAGAGATTTCTGTCTTCCCAAAAGTGATGGACTGACCGACCGATTGGCATTGACATTCCTGGAGTCACAGCCAAAACCTTCACTTATTTCAATAACTTGTACAGCATTTCATAACACACCTTCTGGTGTCCATCGCCACTGTCTTTGTTTGTTTGAGAGTCGGTGACAAACAGCGAGCGATAAGTTCCCAACCATGAAACTCACTCCGTGTGTGTGTGTTATTGAACCCGTCTCCTCACCGAGCTGCTTTTCAGAGCTGAAAGTTTTCAAAAAATCAGCTGGCGGGGTAATTATAGAGCTTTTTTTCGCCCTTTGGAACCTTCCTCCATCAGATAACGAAGCAATAACGATTACATCATGCGTCTTTTATGAAAAACCCAACGGACTAGCCCCGGCAAGACGCTCCAGCTCGGCGCCGTGTCAGCTGACGGCTACCTACCTTATCGCAGCGGGCCGACTCTCGGCACTCGTATTCAGTGACGCCGCTCAGCTGCTGCTCCACCACCACAACAACCTCCACCTCCTCCAGGCTGCGCTCCGTTTCATCCTCCTCTGCTGAGGTTGTTTGCTATGCTGCCTCCTCTTTTATCTACCTTGTGTTATGCCTTCACCAGCGGCTCCATGCCGCCGAGTCAAATACACGTATTGCCATCTACGACCGCAAAGCATGACATCGGTAACTCTGATACGATGATGACCTCATGCTATACCTTCCTACCTGGCAGTGAGCTCAGAGAGGAAGCAGGGGGGGGGGGGGGATTTTGGCCTACTGGCAAGATCATGACGATTTAGATTTCCACGCTCAAACTACAGCAGCATTTCTCCCAATTGATTTGTGGTAGTCATGCTGGAATGGAGGGCGGGGGGGGGTTGACTGGTAGCCGTTTCCCTGTTTCCAGTCTTTGTGCAAAGCTGAGCCATTTAACGTACAGACATGTCAATCAATCTCTCTACAAGAAAACAAGTGAGCCTATTTCCCAAAATGTCAATGAGTTTTAATCCAATTAGTGTCCATATTCTTGTACATTTCAGAGAAAAAGAGGAACATTCTGTCATTTCTTTCAGGTCTCTCAATGGCCAAAGTAAACTTTGAATAATAAAACAATTTTTTTTAAAAGCTTTTTGTTTTGTCTGTTATTATTAGAATTATTTTCTCCTCTATGATGAATTCATGTGTTTTTCGTACTTGTTGAACTCTGCGTTTTGAAGGTTTAACGAAAAAATATATAATTAAGCCCTCAAACAAATTAGAATTCTTTTTTTTCTTTTCTTTTTTTAAAGGTGCAAATTGCTTCTGTGTAATTAAGTTTTCATCCACCGCTTTGAAGTACGTTCATGTTTTAAAGCCACCAGGCTCATTTGTGCTTCAAGAGGCCTCAGGTTGCTTTTTATTAGTCTCACTTATAAATAAATGATTCCCTTAATAAACAATTTCCGCTAGAACTGCCATAACACGCTAATAAGCAAACTGTTTCATCATTTATTCATTTACTTGACCAAAACAATTACTTGTTTAATTAACCCATATGAGTTGATACACATGCATAAGTGGGTGTACTTTAATAAACTGTGCTTTTATTCTACAATAATATGTGCGGTGGCTCTTTTTTTTTCTCTACACCGTGGCCATTGTATGTCCATTGTGTTATGAATATATGGCAAAGGTCATAGCTATCCCTCTGTCAATAAGCTATCAAAAAAATAAGAGGAAAATAAACATCAGACTTTGACCCTCACGGTGTTTTACATCTTAATGGAGACTTCACGTCCTCCGTCTCCAGATAGACCAACTAGTGAAGTCTCTTAGTTGTGTACACTTGGCTCCCAATCAGATGATATCTCCCAGTGTCCAATGGGGACGAAGCAAGCCAGTTGGCTGGGTGTGTTGGGTTGGAGTTTCAACTTTGGACCCGAGAAGAAGAGCCTAGAGATACAGTGGAGGCTCTTTAGGAGCAGAAACAAAACCACTCCTGTTGGTTCAGGGGCTTTTTGGGGTTTTCCACTGAAGCAAGGAAACTATGGAGCACTACCAAAATCAGGTAAATAACCAAATATTATATATATATATAGACATATTGCACTGTAGTCTGTCAGCCAACGTATCCATATCCAACAGCGCATATGATATCTTAAGAAAAAGTGCCAATTCTCTTTATGCAATACATCTTACGTCTTTTCAAAATAAACTTCCGTCTTAACAAGAAACAATTTAATTAGCTTTAGGCATCAAAACCACTTAGTTACGTTTAGGGAAATGATTGTAAAATACTTGGTTAGTTTTAGGCAACAAAAAAACTACTTATTAAGTTTACGAAAAGGCCGTGGTTTGGTTTAAAATAACTACGGAAGTGACAAGTTAATTAAGTACGAAAGTTACGTGACAAAAAAATCAAAGTTGACTTCTCGTTTCACACGTTTTTTTGGGGGTTTTTTTTGTTTTTTTTCTCACAGTAAAAAATATTCACAGACACAGAGATGTCAAGGCAGATTGCTGCTCCATATTTTTACAGTACAGTGAGTTCAGGGAGGATCGCGGTGAACGGTTGTCAGTAAAAATAAAAAAAAAGAAGCAATCCACAGCTGGGGCAGCTACAACGTATGAAAACTTTATATCGTTGTCGTCTTTGCTCCTCAAAACACGAGGCGCGTGTCGCTTTGTGTTGCCATTAAATGTCACGGTCCCATTCCAGGATTGTGATGGCATCGAGCTGCTCGACTGGCTGTTTGATCAAAACGACGGAATCCTCCGTCTCGAGGGAACGGGACGCCATGGCAACCATCACACATGGCCAGCCCAGGACCCGAATGTGCGTGAGGCTGTGGGATCTCTAATGTCACTCTTGAATGCCGCAAAAAGCTGTTTGCTTTTGTGCGCACTGTATTGTTCCTCCTTGACATGCTCTGTGGGTCATTTTGAGAAGCTGTCTGTTGTCGTCTCGCTCAGACAGACTAATGATAGCACTTAAGGGGTTTTCAACCAGCAGATGCCGCAGCCGGCCCAACAGGCAGGAGACGACTTCCTCAACGCACTCCTGAGCGGGAAGCGAGTCCGTGGCGGGCTCGTCGCTCTGGCCCTCTTCTCCCAGTGACAGTGGGATCAGTGAGGACCTCCCTCGGACCAGATGGACAGCCCTCAGCGCACCGAGAGTCCCCCCGGGCAGTATGTCGGTGCCGAGGCCACAAACCAAGGCGGGCCTCGAAGCCCGAGTCTCCACTGACCTCAGTGAGTAACATATATCCACAAGAAAAAAAACACATGTGTAACGTGACATATTAGAACTTCGATTGATTATGTCCATTATTGTTTTCTTGTTTAATCAAGTTATTGTTTGGTGTATACATTGTCACAAGTTTGAGTCAAAGAGAAAAAATGTCTTGTTTTATCTGCCCAACAGTCCAAAACCCAATGACACTCATACATTCAGGTGAATGCTTTGCCTAGTAACGACTGTAGATTTCCCCTAAATTAACCAACATTTTGCATTAAATAATGTCTCATTTGCTTATTTACAATGTACGATTTCAATTAATTATTATTATATATATATATAATATGAGTCTTAATTTAAGTAATCGAATAGGGAAGTTTCATGGAGATATCTCTATAACTTGCAAAAAGTCTAGGAGTTTACTAATACATATCTTTAAAGAATGTTTTTTCCTCCTACTCTTGAGCCAGAAAACTAAACTTCAGTAGCACTTGGATTCACCGTTTCACCTGGTTTCCCTGAAAGCATTGGTAAATCAGATGTGTTATGGCTGTTGACAGTATTTTCTGATTTATTTAGTGCTGTCAAGAGATATCCAAATGTCCCTCAGTAAAAACCCATTACTCTGAATGTCCTCAAAAATGAAACAAGGCTTTTAAACTGGCTTTATTCGGTGTTCAGATGTATGCAAATGAACACATATTGAAAATTATAATCCCTCATTTACATCATTAAAAATGTAATTTCAGCTAACTTACCCAAGAAGTTTACTGTTGATATCTATAAGTTAAAAGGTTTTACGCCGCCTCGGGTGACTCCCCTTCATCGTCTAACATCATCATTTCATTCAGTAATTACATCATATCAATTTGTGTTTCATGTGGTTGTGAACAGAGAATAATCAATGAAACACAAACTGTGAGTGTGACATTTCAGTCAAATCCTTTGCATATGAATCCTCGTATCTCTCGTATCTCTGAAGATGAAATAAGATCACACGCATTATTTGTCACCGCGTACAAGAGAACTGAAACACAGATGTTATTCTTGATGAAAAGCACACATGTTGGGAGGCCAAACAAAGCAATTATTTGCGTAAAATTCCGTCTCCAAGTCTCTTTTGTTGTTGTTGTTGTTGTTGTTGTTGTTGTTGTTGTTTACCCCAGAATCCAAACAATGGCAATGCTTTATGCGTATCCTTGTGTCTGTGTGGGTGCAGATGGCTGGGAGGCCAGATTCCCAACGGGCAGGACTACACAACGTCCTTCCGATGTGCATCGCCCACAGCTGTCCTGTGGCTTCCCGCTAACTGTCAAGGATCTGCTGCTGTCTGGCACGCCAGAGCCCGTAAGTGGTTGTCTAGCTGTGTGTGTGGGGGGGGGGGGTCGGTCGGGACGGCGCAGTACGAGGCGGTGCGAGGGAGATGGGGCCTTGTCCCCGGGACCTGTCATTTACTCTTTTTTTTTGCGAGTCAGTGTGTGTGTGTGTGTGTGTGCATTTGTATTTTTGAAAACTATGGACTCGCCAAGGGGTTGATTCCTATTTTTAAAAACTTTTATTTAGTGGAAGGTTTGCTGAGCACGCAAATCCTTCCCAGCAGCACTCAGGTGTGTATGCTGACACAGAGAGGACTTTTTTTCTCCTTCATTTTTCTTAACTTCCCCATTGTTGAGATATGACCTTTTTTTTTTAAAGTGTGGCTCAAAGACTGTAAGAAATGGAACTAGTCACCGTGACTGTTCACCCATTGGCTTTGTGGACTGGTCTCGAGGGTCGCTGTCTTTGTTTTTTTTTTGGAACCAGAAGTGACACGAGAGGGTGGAGCTACAATCCAACGCTAAATACGAGGCGGCCAAAAAAATGTACAATTAACTTTCACGAACTGAAAGAAACACTGTAAATTGCTGACATTTCTAAAACTAAAACAAGGACATAACGTAACCAGACATGTCGATAATAAGATAGCCACGCCCTAAAGCATACCATGTAATTTAACTCTAAATGGAACCACAGGAGTGGATAGATCCATGGATAGAGCATTTCGTAAAGAGAGTATTATGGAGCGCCGCCCATTATATTATACAACCTTCACTCTGAACATTCAAGCTGTGAGGCTGCCCCATTATTTAATAGTTATTTGTCACAATTATTTTATTCCCAAAGAAAATATTTCTAAAGCTGAATGTTATCAAGTGGAAACACAAGACCACTAGAAGCAGAATAAATTGTTTTTTTCCTTCTTAAATGTAAGGGTGTGCGGGGGTGTGTGGATTTCAGCCCACTCCAACTATTGATCCCATCTCCGCAGCGCAGTCTCATAAGATGAAGGAGAGAATGGCCGAATGCGACTTTCTCACATTGTAATTGCTTTGAGGTAGCCATGAAATGAGTGTGATCTAGGTAGCCTGATAGTCTGCACTCTTTTAACTACTTCCTGTGAGGTTCTAGGGAGAAGGAGGGAGATAGAGAGGGGGTGGTGGAGGAGGAGGAGATGTGGGGGCGGACAGAAAATGTAATCACATTTAATATTAGTCTTCATATTTCACCCCAAGCCCTCACACCCAGCCCAACAGTCCTATCAGGAGTTGATTCTCAATGAAGATGAGAAGAAGCTCTTGGCGAAGGAGGGAGTGAGTCTTCCCAGCCAACTGCCTCTAACAAAGGTAAACTGCTACCGATACTTCAGCACCCAGAGTTTATCTTTTTGGGGGCTTCAAAATGAAAATGCAAATTTCCCCTGTCAATCTAGTACGAAGAAAGGATTCTGAAAAAAATACGCAGAAAGATTCGCAATAAGCAGTCTGCTCAGGAGAGCCGGAAGAAGAAGAAGGAGTATATCGACGGGCTGGAGAGCAGGTGAGGAAGTCACGACACTTTTTTGAGAATAAAAAAAAATTGAAAAAAATAATGGAAAAAAAGCCAATACCAAAAAGATTGAAAAATACAAAAAAATAAACATCTGGATCGGTTTGCAGATAGGAGGTTTTGCACTTTGGCCATCAATATTCAATACGCTTAACATTTTTAGGCCTGTTAAGGCCTCCATGCAGCCCCTGGTCAGTGAAATTCATGATGAAAGTCACCAAGCGGCATCCTGATGTGCCAGCAGTTCCTTGTTACCATGACTCCCTGGTTTGATTTTGGCCTTATTCATATGTCGTTAACCTATTTAACATATTCGCCGTCTCTCTGTAATTTGGGCCGTCCCTAATTTTGTCGTCGCCAAACGAGTCAACATTGGAAGTGTATTGACCAATCCTTGGTTGGATGCAGGTAAACAAAAAAAAGAGGATGAACGCATCGTCCAAAATGTGATCTGGGAGCTCAGTGGCTATCATCCGACGATGATTCCGCTTTTTATTGGTTTGAAAGCTTGTAAACTGAACTAAATCGTCTCTCGACTCCAACTCCAGTCTTGCAATCTCGCATCTCAAGTTGGTAATCAGACTGTAAACAATGAGCAGCGCCCGGAGAAGGAAGACTATCCGCCGGCTACCCCGGAAGTACAGACCCGAACCCTTCGGAGGCTCATCCGTCGGACCAAAAGTGGGCCGTTACAGACGAAAATGCTAAAAAAATATCTTCTAAAACATCAGCTTGCAGGCCCAAAACTTGCTTCAGTTATGAAATCCATTTTATTATCAAAATGTTAATCAACTCATGGTAGTGTGAGCAGTGAATTGAGAGTTTTAAGAGTCAAGAGCTGAACAGGTGTGAATGTAATATCCGACCTATACTATAACATATGTGCCAGTATAGTGGAAAGTGAAGGTTATTTCTAAATATCGCAATGAAATATGTGAACTCACCTAAATAAATCACTTCCTGAACCAGAGAGGTCCTTTTAAATCTCTTCCTGAACAATTTTCCCTTCACTCGGCTGCAAAACATACTGTGTGCGGAGCTTTAATGGAAAAGTTTGAGGCGTAGATTCTTTTTCGCAGTAGCAAATCAAAGTGAGATATTTATATCATTCTTTTGTCACCTTGTTCTTATCATCTCCTCTAGGATGGCTGCCTGCAACGCACACAACCAGGAGCTCCAGAGGAAGTTGTCCCAGCTGCAGAAATGCAACATGTGAGGGATATTAAATGAAGAAATATTCATGACACTATGACACCTCTTCCACACAGAAACTGCCTTCAACATCTCACATCAACCTCTTGTTCTATCAACCACCCGATAATCCAACTATTTCCGATCCTCTCCGCAGGTCGCTAATGGAACAGCTGCGCAGGCTGCAGGCCATGGTCATGACCACCTCTAACAAGCCGGCGCAGACTGGGACATGTGTACTGGTACGCACCCCCGACAATCCATATGACACACCATTTTAAAAAAAAAAAAAACATTTATGTCATAGCAAAGCCAAATAGCAACAACCATTATGGCTGGATAAACCTTGGAGAAAGGCCGGTCTAGATGCACAGAGGACACAAAAGCACAAAAGGACCAGAAAAAAAAAGCACTTTCCCTTTACGCTGTGCCTGAACAGAAGCCATTCATTGCCTTTGATCACGCCAATGGAATAAGGTGCAAGACCCAAGGCAACATGACTAGAGAAGAATTTTTAAAAATGTAACTTTTCAACCTATAAATATGAATGCGCCTCAGTGCTTTGCTTTGCACGGGAAGCAGAGCAAGAAAAAAAAATGATTACCAATTCCACTGAGCATTGCATAAAAACCATATTCGCAGAGAAAATATCCAGGAAGAAGAAAACCAACAGATTTTCAAGCGCCACCTTTCTCTCAGTGTCGTCCTTTATCTGACTCTCTTTTTTTTCTCCATCCCTTTTCATTACAGGTGCTTCTGATCTCCTTCTCCCTGATCCTGTTCCCCAACCTCAAGCCTTTCTCTGACACGAAGGTCAGCCAAGGAGACTTCAGTCCAGTCAGAAGTGAGTAACCTTCAGTGGCAAATCACTTTGTTTGCCCTCCTGCCATCTAATCCTCCATCTCTCTGTAACATCAGAGGAGCTTGTTGTGCAGAGCCTGACAGCCTGCTCCGCCTGTCTGAGGATTTACTTTTGTCTTAACACTTTAGAGCCAATGCACCAAGACCCAATGTATCATCATATTGCTCTGTCAATAGCTTCTGATGAATGAGCATTAATTATTACTTTATCATTAGAGGTATTGGCCCAAACCCACCAAACTGTCAATTTCTGAATTATGAGGCAAGGTCAGCACAGAGCTGTTGGACAACTTTGAAAAAGCAATTGATGCTGCACTTTCCATGTGTGCTTAATGCTATGTTACCAGTCTTTAAAGGTGAACTAAACCACAGAAATCTCAAACTTAGACTGTGCACATTTTGGCGTATACGGCTCTTTACGTCACTAAAGTATAGCTAAATTCTACCATAAAGCATACTACGCTTTATGGTCTATTTTACATTTACTATATGAATATCATGCTGTATTGAAGAAGAAACTAGAGATTGAGACCATAAACTCGTGGGTACAATCTTTACTGAGGTAATAAATAAAGTTAGAAGTAGGGCCATTCTCTCATAGACTTCTATACAATTGGACTTCTTTTTGCAACCAGAGGACTCGCCCCCCCGCTGGTCAGAAGAGAGAATGCACGTTTAAGACACTTCCACATTGGCTTCTGTGAAGTCATGGAGATGTTGGTTTTATATGAAGTTTATAGGAGTTTTTTTTTTTCAATTGGTTTCAATACGTAGGGGGCAGTTGTTATGCATATTTACAACACAATATCTAGAATTCAAACACGACCCAAATCCATCAACAACACTACTAAATACCTATTTGCATTGGTTACAAGTATGTTGGGGGTTTAGTTGCACATTATTTATTGTCTTTAGGTTTAAACTCACAACACACAAAGGTGCAGGGCCAGCATAGAAAACATGGCAGTAATAGGCAGCTGATATGTCCCCGGAGGCTTGAACTTGTCTTTCTCTCTCTGTGTCTTATTCTCACACAGTCCAGTCACGGTCTCTGCAGAACCTTCAGGCTTCCCGCGTGCTGCATGTCACTGAATCCCTTTTCCCCGATGAGGACGAATCGGAGCCCCTGCAACGGCATCTCCCCGGTGACCGGGCATTGGAAGATATTACGACCATGATGGAAAAGCTGGGAGTGGACCCATACCAGTCCAATGTGGAGCCCATTGCTGCAAACAGCAGTCAGCAAGAAAAGATTGGTCATTTCCAGGTGGACCCAATTACCGGTCACATATCTTCTTTGACCTTGGATCCCCAACGCTCTTCCAGGCTGCGACCACATGCAGATGACATGTAATAGGGATGAATAAATTATTGCGACATGATTTTCCTAAATCGACCTCCGCCTGATAGCAGAGCAGGGAATTAACTGGGGCTGCTGTTTACACAGACAGGGAGATTAGGTCTAAATCAATCCTTTTTTTATCGTATATATATTCAGTTTGTCTGTCTTTTCCATATTTGTGATAATGTTTTATTTCAGTTTGGGGATTTTTAATCTCAGATGATGAACCGCGTATTTTTGTCTCCTGACTTTGATTAAATGCCAGTGTGAATTTGTGGTTAAAACAAATAGAGCTGTGATTATGTGTACAGTTTTGATCCCAGTGAATAATTTGTAACATGTTGAAGGATTTTGAAAGCATGTTTTCATTGAAGAATTGATTGAAACTGTTTGGATTAATTGGGTAAAAACTGCTTCAAATAAAAGATGGCAAAAACGAGATCAGTGGCCTGGAAGTACTGTGGATTTTTATTTTATGTGTTAAGTTTTCGAGCTTTTATGAATATAAAGCAACTCAGTGCAATAATTCCCCCGACAGCGACTGAAAAGATTAAATCTAATGTCTAGACGAGCTGTACTCAAATGTCAAGTACTGTAGGTTTGATGTTAATGGAGACAGATAGGGAGACAGCGGAAAACTGAGCCAAAGGTGAGACAGATGACCTCTTGTCTCGTGACTCAATATTCTTACCCAATAAGTGATATCTTGATCAATTTGTTTGTTGAAGATAGGCAGTCGCTTGTGTCCACAGCTCTCACAGTGTCAGTGCACATCACACTTTGCATGGGGTGAAAGTGTTCTAATGCTCGCTTCTATCGTCAGCTAGACTTCAAAGGAGGGCCGGAGAGTCGATTCTGGGATTTAATGAGCCAGAAATCGAATAGTCACTTTTTTGACCGAACAGAATAATGAAAAAACAAGAATAATCCTAAAACTGGAAGATAGTATAAAGATATGGCAACATCCCTGATAAGTTGATTTATAATAACATTTCTGCAAGGCACATAAAACGCAGTATTGTGAAATTGGCTTAGACACAACATTTCAAAACCTTAAATAATGGAAACCTTAAATAATGGAAAGGCTTTTAAGAGATCCGTGTTTCATAATGTATCAAACCTGACGTGAAGGGCATTACATCAAAGGGAAGTGTACAACACCTTGTTACCTTTTCATCATAGACTGTATAGAAGAAGTGGACGCAGTCACCATGACGTCAACCATTGGTTAGTGGTTTTGAAATACTACGTCTCCCAGTCTCCACATTCCCACTAAACCCGCGAGAGATTTGGGCCCTATTCCTCGTACCTGGCTAACGTAGTTAGCTGGATAATTTTCAGGATAAGATTACATGAATCAGGCTTTTCGGTTCCATGAAGCAAGTTTGGCAAAATCACCATAGCAACACATCCAGAAATTTGAACCTGCTCCAGCGCAGGCTAGCGGTGTTAGATGTTCCATGATTATGGTCTGGAATTCCTCATACACATTCATGATCACGCGCAACTATCCTGATTACTGAAGTCTGGTTCGAATTAACGAGATTGTTTGAGCGCGGATCAGCCTTTGAGAAACCGAGATAGCCCGATTTCAATCATCGGGTTAATTCAAGCTGGCTAATAGGACATTTGATCGACTTTGTTGAACCACGTACGAGGAATAGGGCCCGGGGCTGTCTCACTGTCAACTCGTTTAATATTTGAGGGCTCTCTCGCAGATATTTTTTAGACCTTTATGACCACTTTCAGCATGTCCATATTTCTGCAGACTTCAGTAACCCACAACTCATAGCTTTGTGATTTTAAGCCAGACATACAGAAATAAAAAGGTAAACAAAGAAGATGGCACATGTGTGTTTGGCCTGGCATAAGAAATTCACACAGAAATGTAGGATTAAAGATGGGATAAACACATGAAAGCAGAGACTATATTTCACACTTGGTATACCCTTAAACTATAATACTATACACTCATGTTTACAATGTTTACTGAGGGAATCGATCAAGTTTAAAGAGTAAATCAAGAGTCATTCTCTCATTGGATTCTATACAATCATAAACGTGTGGACCACATTTCATTGAAACTCATCCATAGTTGCAGCGGTCCGGACTTCTCTCACATGGCCCCACTTTTTAATTTTCTTTGTCGAACAAATGTGTAAAAATGAAAGCAACTGTATGTTCCTTGCATGCATTGGCTTTAAATGGACTCCAGTCTAAGACAAAAACTGTTGATTTTTAGCTGCTAACAGTTTCACTTTTGTGGTTTGATAGAAGATGAAATCAAATGCCACCAACATTCATTTTTCTGCACATTGAATTCTTGTTTTTTCTTTTACTTTTATGTGTGATAAATGAAGGATTATTCTATGTAGCTGCGGGGTTTCCCAGTGAACCCGATCCATTGTCATTGTTCAGTTTATTAATATAGTTGACACCGCTGGGTATTTGTCTAAGGTCTTCACTTTGAATAATAATAAGTGTCAACTGTATGCGGAGGACAGGATTAGGATTGTTTGTTCTGTAAAGCTACTTAAAGGAAAAAATACCATACTCAATTCAAACATCATTCATTAGTCATACATAAAAGCAAACACACAATATGCTCTGTGACAGTATGAACAGATGATGTGTGAGCTGGTCTGTCTATCTCTGACCTCCGTCTGTTACTCTACTCCGTCTTGTTTCTTCTTTTCTCCAATCAGAGTAATTGACCTCTAGTGTCTTTAATCAGCACTTCACCCCATCTTTATGATTAATCAAATCCCTCGGGAGCCGGGAAGACTCTTGGCTCCAACTGAGTTTGTGAGCCGTAAGAGAATAATGGGAAGAGTGTGAGTGTCAATCAGAAAGAGCCGGCGTCTTCTTTTTTAATCTCTAAAAGGGGCTTTCTCTTTCCAATGCTGACCCGCTGTTATACTTGCTTGGTGAAAGATTCCTGAGAACCTCCAAACTTTCTTATTAAGAAAATTGGTATCTCCAACTGCAAAGGAAGTAAGAGGAAATAAAAGCACCAAATTAAACACTTTTCTTGTTTTAGACATCTGCAATGTGCGTTTGTGCTGCAGCACTGATTTGCTCATAAGACCAAGCTGCAGCTTGAAAAAAAATATTGTTTGCATATGCACTTTTTGTCTGTGCCCAAAAAAAGCAATATATGGTGTGTACGAAATGTCAGCATGAAGCACTTTCAGCTTTTTAGCTCATTTTGTTGATGAATAGAAATCAGAGACACCTTTATGGGTCACTACAAAAAAGATCCTCCTCTGTTGCTCTCCTGAAGGTTTCTTCCCTTTTTCCCGTTAAAAAAGTTATTTTTTCTGTTTTTCGGGGAGTTCTTCCTGATCCGATGTCAGGTCCTGGGACAAGGATGTCGTATGTGTACAGATTGTAAAGCCCTCTGAGGTAAATTTATCATTTTTGATTTTGGGGCTGTAGAAAATAAACTGAATTGAATTGAAATGTTTTTATATTTCTTTAGCTTTTAAACATGGAATTCCGTCCATATCTTACACATTGCACCTCGAACTGATACCCATTGTCCTGCAGTCTCATAACGCCACTCATTTCCATATTAATTTAAGTCTAAATATCAGCATTGGACAACCTCCCTGACACTCAAACCAAGGCACACATCAGCACAGGAAATTATCATTGACATTACCCTGGTTTATTAAATGTCTAAATATAGTCTCTGAATTAAATTGACTTTTTATCCAAAAACAAGTTGGCCACATGTAATTCATGTTAGCAAGAGCGCCTCTAATAAATGTTATTAATACATAAAGTGCACACAATCTCAAGTTATTGCCCGAGTTGATAAAAACATGCAGACATCAGATATTTTGTGGAACTCTACATAGATAAGGAGATGAGTCACACTGTGGTTACCTTTAGTTTGTGGTAGTGAGTATAATATAGAAACAAGACAATGTGTGGACCCATCTAAAACCATGAGGATGATGAACAATGAGTTAAAAAAAAAAATGCTACATGATTCGAGTAAATTAATGGGATGGGGTTCTTGAACCGTCATTCACTAATCCGTGCACGTCATTTGAAAACATTTTTTAATTTTTACTCACTCGGCTAACAAAGACCTCTGTGCACTTCATTTGTGGGGATTTATGTGCGAGTGAATGTGTGCGGCCTTATTAAAAAATGCCTTCAAAAAGCGGATTCCACAGTTCTCCGTGTGCCAGATCTTCAACCGCAATCAATAAGACGAGAACTAACATGGTACGCCGCAAACAGCACAACGTTCAGCGCTTATTGTTCTCTCCCTTGATGTTTACTTAAGCTGCAAGTTTAAAAGCAGGCCGGCATCGGTCTGGCAGGCTTTCAGGTTTAACTTGACAGTCTGACAAATTAGCTTTCAGTAATGACAAGCATCCAAGGATGAGCTAAATACAAGTCATCAACAAATAATACAAATGAAACCCCTGACAGCACATTTCTTATCAAAGCCTGGATTCTAGCCATGAGCAACACAGCGGCTTGGAGTGAGATATCTAAATAGGTCCTGAAAGCACCGACGGTCTGAAGACGTCTGTAAATCAATTCGATTACTTCTGCCTCTAATCACGATTTTCAGAAGTGCAGGCGAGGACTGTAAAACGTTAGCAGGGCAGAGACTTCCCCGTGAACGGGGGGGAGCATTTTAAATCCGCTTTGGATCCATCCACCTTATGTAGATGTTTGGCAATGTATACGTTATGTATAATTGAAACACTTTCAGACTTAACGAGAAAGAATATTTTTAATGGTTGTTGAAATAAATAAATGAGACTCCTGAAAAAAGTTGTGTTCCTCAGAGGCTGATTTGCATTTCTTTAGTTTTTTTTCTACTTCTTGCCATAGCTCTAATTTTCTGGTTTGGTCATTTTAGAATTTATCGTAATGTCCAAGATGGAAATTTCTGTGCCCCTTTTTTTTCCCGATAATTATTGCCTATTTAGAGATTACTTGTCAGCAGACCACCCAGATAGATGCACTTAACGAAATAGATTTCAGCTCAGCTGCACCATCATAAAGGTGCATTTGGACGGGGGAGTGTTTGGTCATGGTGCGGGTGAGTCCAACGCGCACTGTGCAAACAGAAGAAGGTTTTATTAACCGGGCACTGTGTCACGGGCCGGTGGCACGGGCCGGTGGCACAACTTGTCACTAAAACTGAACCTCAGAAAACTTCATAAATGACCGTGTCACGCACTCTTCATGTCAGGGTTTACAAGTCGGTGCAATCTCTAGAATTAGAGATTAGGAAACCACGCATTCATTCAAGCAGACAGTCAGCACTCCGGGCAATTAAATATCAAAAGGTATCCATTCAATTATTTTCATGGTTCTATCGGATAAATGAATAAAGACACATCCTTGTCTCGTGGGTCAGTAAGACTGGGTTCACTCCAACGCCACCCGTCATGAAAATTAACTGGGGTCTTTGTCGTCTCCTCAGATGTGCCACTGTCCCTCCTACTTTAAATATAAGTAAGAAAACATTCATATTATTCTACTTGTGAGACATTTATGAATCTTTCTCCTGGTCCGCTCATTTTCAGGCACATTTTATGAGAACTTAGGCCGTTGCTCCTTGTTTCTTATCTTCAAGAATAGAATGTATGCCATTGTGGCAGTGGCGGCTGGCCCCACCTTGAGCCACAAACAAATATTAAATTATATATATATCAATATTTGTGTTTTTGAATTAAGCAATAAGGTACGAGAGGCCGTACTGTACTGTCAATAATGTCCTGTTCAACGGTGATGTTAGGCCCGTTGAACAGGACATTATTGATGATACAGTGCTGCCTCGTGTACCTTATTGCTTTTATAATACGGTTGCCTGCGACATTATAAATAGTAAGTAAATAGTAAGCTGCCTTTCAGCACGTTGTGTATCGCATTTCAGTAGCCGAGAGAAAACAGTCCCTGTGTGTGGTGCTGTTGCTATGCAACAGACAAACAGCATTGGGAACGTCACGTTTGTTAGCCTAGCTAGATCTCGCACCACCTCCTTCATTCACAATGCTCATTTTTCTAAAAGTTGTTATTAAAATAACAAAAATGACAATGGGATACGTTGCAATACAATAATATTTCTTTTAAACATTAACGTTTGTTCACGTTGATTTGGATATCAACATCAAGCCCACCTTTCTGCGTGAGGACCCCACCCTTGTTCATGTCTTGGCAGAAGGTCTCTCTTTCACGTCAGGGTTTTTCCACCTGGACACCTTTCTCCCATGTTTTTGTGTCTAACAATGAGGACGAAACATTTTTTTAATTGGTTCAGTATTGAGGGAGAATGCTGCAGATGATTTATTACCTCAGTAAACATTGTAAACATGAGTTCATGATCTCAATCGCTATATTCAAGTGTCTTTCAATACAGCATAATGTGCATTGAGTTTTTTAGTAAATGATGGTCTCATATACGGTACAATAGACAATAAAGTACCGTGTGGGAGTTGTCTGTGTTTCATTATGATTGGTCAAAGCAGTCCATTCATATTCCAATGTGCAGCATCTTTAGAAGTAGCTTGGAAAGCCTTTAGAGCCTCATAGAAAAAGGCATACAATGCAAACACTTAATAACACCAAAGAAGGTGACTAGAAAGAAAATACATTTACTGATATTCCATCACAACTACAAAAGGCCTTATCCACATGTCGATCACAGTGTCAATGCGAGGTGTCCTTGACGGCTGCATAATAACTTGGAGTCGCTGAAAACTGGTTTGCAATCTGTGAAATGTCAGGTGTTAGTAAGCAGTCTGCTCATATCACAGATTTGAACATTAAACCGTGGCGTACTGTCAGTGCTCATGCATTTGGAGGTTTAAGGGTTGTTAAAATGTCAAGGACTGGGTCACAGCGGATTTAAACAGTGCAGATTTTTTTTTTTTCATCCACTCGTGTCTTTTTGATTTGCTCAAAAACTTACAGGGAGGGATTACTTACAGACAGGGGAAGTGCCTCCAAAAAACTCACGGTAACAGGGTAATACGCCAGTAGTATTTGTCATCGTCTGTGCACAATACTATTTTAGTTTGAAACTGTTATTGCTCTTATTCTGAACTCTACATGGGCTTCAGTGTTGGACAATATGACATCAACTGCAGGTAGCACAGCATGTTTCTGTTGATGCCAGCTGGAATCCAACAAGAAGTGAAGAAAAGTGTTATTTTGCAGCACATCACTTGGTAAAAGAAGCATATTAAGGCAATCTGGATGGACAGAAAACTAGAGAAATGTAGTTGTTAAGGGGAGATACCCCAGCTGAATATGGTCAAATTAAATAAATAGTAGATATCAGCATTAAACTTCCCCTGTTGATTACTTTAAATGGGATTGTGTTGGTATTACTGTATAACCATATATTACCATATACTAATATATTTTATTAATGATGTACATTTCTAAAACATTGGATAAAGCCGGGTTCAAAATTATTGTTTCATTCGGCTGAAATATCAGAATCAAAGGATTTTCTGGAAGGAATTTTGGATATCTCCTTGTATTACATTGACAGACAATATAAATCCATTTTCCCCATGTGTTGAGGAATATAATGTTTTATAAATCCGGCCATGAATGATATATGAACAAACCTCATGTCAAAACCGTCAGAATATAAATAGGAATGAAACTGGAAGGTTTGAGGAATTTAAATTGAGATTTCTGGTTTGGAAAAATAATTATTTTTGAGAAAACGGCCTTTAAAATGTATAATATGCTGAGATTTCACCCCCCCAAAAAAATATGCATACACTGATGCAAAACATAACCCCTCTCTGTCATCACTTATGACCCACGTCAAGTGTCTGGTGGTATCGGGACCTTTCTGCGCCTATAGGTGAGGCCTTTGGGCTCAATGTGTCACCCTCAGCCAATAAGAAATGGACAGAGTGTGCATCCCATTTATTTCTCTGACTTGCTGCCTTGTTCTCACTAATGCCGCTCCCTCATACACTCCATGACTCTCTCGCCCTCGCTCGTTGACCTATGTGTTGTCAAATTCAGTCAGCCTACATTTTGAAAGACATCACAGTTGAGTAAGGTATTAATTTTTACTGATAGATTCATGAAACTTCACCAGTTGATTACTTACGTTAAGACAATAATTAGTTGTATTACATGCTTTCTGAAATAGTATGTCTAAATATGCAAATGAGGCATAATATAATAATAAATTTTGGTACATTTGGGAGAAGTCTGGAGACACAGAACGACAAAGTCGTAAAATGCAACACCTAAATGTGTATTTGGGGTGTTTTCTTTTCGCTTTAATGGGGGCAAAATATCCCCAAATCTCAAAATAGAGCAGTGCATGAAGAAACTATTTATTTTGGCCTGCAGCTCCAGCATGTTGCAAAGTAAATACATTCTGAGCCAGAACACATTTTGTAATCAATAGGTTGGCAATTTCGTAATGTTTCAAGCTTGTTTGTAAATAACTTGCATGATTTTACATTTAATATATATTCTTCTATTGATGAGATATCATGCAGTGTGTCGAAATGCAACTTGCTTGACGATTTTAAATCATCAAAAGACTTATACAAATACAATTCCTTAGTGAGTTTTGTTGTTATTTTTAATATTCATAATCAAAGGCATTTATAAAAAATAAAAAAATAAAATATTAAGCTAAGAATCTGCAACCATGATCAGGACCCCGCCCCCTGCTCTTCAGATGTGATTCACAACATCAAACGCAGTGTCTGTGTGTGTGTGTGTGTGTGTGTGTGTGTGTGTGTGTGTGTGTGTGTGTGTGTGTGTGTGTGTGTGTGTGTGTGTGCGTTCATATACACTCGGAGTCTGCTGGTGTGTCCTCTCCACATTTTACGCGCACAATTGTTTTTCCACGTGCCCAAAGCTCGCTTTGAAACGCCGCACGGCACCTGGAAGATGCCGGTGTCGCGTCGAAACACTTTAAGATTCACAGCTGTCGGACTCTTTGGACGTGGGAATTTGCTCTGGTCCAATAATCGGGCTGGTGAGATGATGAGCGTCGGCCGCGCGACTGAGCTCCGCGCGTTCACGTGGGAACCTATAAGCGGACGCTGGCGCGCAGAGCCAGCGAGTAGTCGTGGAGAAGAGGAGAAGAGGATAATCGTGGCAGAGGATCTGTGGCGCAGTGGGAGATAACCCGACACAGATACACCAGGAAAAAAAAAATGCTCACCATGCCATCACCACAAACATTTATATCTCTCCTTCAAACACATGGCTGTCAAACTTTGATGTCCAAGGGGATGTGAGACAGGCAGAGTTCAGCCATGCAGCCGAATGAGACTGGAGTTCAAACACTGGCTCCAGAGCCATGTGAGCAGCCGATACTACCGGAGGACAACGCTGCCGTGAACTGTAGCGGCGGCTCCACCGGCAACTTGTCGCTGTACTGCTGGCTGCAGCTCCTCAGCAGGGAATCCATCACGGAATTTCAAGGAGACGGCGCCAGTTTGGTGGTGCGTGTGATGATCGCTTGTGTCTACTCCATAGTTTGTGCGCTCGGGCTGGTTGGAAACTCACTGGCTCTGTATCTGCTGCACTCCCGGTACAGGCGAAAGCAGTCGTCCATCAACTGCTTCGTGATGGGGCTGGCCGTCACGGACCTCCAGTTTGTTCTGACTCTACCTTTCTGGGCGGTGGACACGGCCCTGGACTTCCGCTGGCCGTTTGGCCGAGTGATGTGCAAAATCGTCAGCTCCGTCACCGCCATGAACATGTACGCCAGTGTGTTCTTCCTCACCGCTATGAGCGTGGCGCGTTATTACTCCATGTCCTCCGCGCTGAAGATGCACAGCCGGCGGGCGGCGGCCACTAGAGCCAAGTGGATGAGCCTGGGAATCTGGGCGGTCTCTCTGGTGGCCACTTTGCCCCACGCCATCTACTCCACCAGCGTCATGGTGTCGGATGAGGAGCTTTGCCTGGTGCGCTTCCCAGACTCAGGCAGCTGGGATCCACAGCTTCTTTTGGGTCTCTACCAGCTGCAGAAGGTCTTGCTGGGTTTCCTCATCCCTTTGATCATAATCACCGTCTGCTACCTGCTGCTAGTGCGCTTCATCCTCAGCCGACGCATCGCAGGTGCGGGGGGGCCCAGAGGTGGAGCAGGGCCGGCAAAGGCGTCGCTCCAAAGTGACCAAATCCATCGTCATCGTGGTTCTGTCCTTCTTTCTTTGCTGGCTGCCCAATCAGGCGCTGACGCTGTGGGGCGTGCTGATAAAGTTCGACCTCGTGCCCTTCAGCAAGGCCTTCTACAACGTGCAGGCCTACGCCTTCCCGCTGACCGTGTGCTTGGCACACACCAACAGCTGCCTCAACCCCGTGCTCTACTGCTTGATCCGCCAAGAGTTTCGGGCCGGGCTCAAGGAACTTCTCCTCCGCGCCACGCCATCCTTCAGGAGCCTGACCCATCTGCTGCATCGCAAGGCCAAAGTGGCCGAGGCGCCGCCGCCTGTCCTCGTGCTGGTCCAACTGGAGGTCTGACTGTTGATGTTGAAGGACTAACTCACAAAGTAAAAACAAAAGGTGAAAGCTGCCTATAGCACTGTGGATCCGGAGCTGGTGCATCCATCTCGAACCCTGTCAACGCGTCTTTTTGGTCTTTGACAATAACATTATCATAATGGACTACCCAGTGGGATGTGCTCCACTTTTACTGCGGGCTCCAGAGATTCACTCACACAATATTGTAACTTGTTATACAATGACTCTCTCTCTCTCTCTCTCTCTCTCTCTCTCTCTCTCTCTCTCCATCTGCCTCTATACGTTTGCTGCTCTCTTTGTAATTTGGCATGCGTGCAGAAGCCACCGACTGTGATGAGCTCAACCTCAATTAACATTGGCCTCCGCATCGGCAACGCGAGTTGGGGGATCAACACTCCCAGGGCGCGACGACGACTTCACTGATCAAACTTTCTGACTGTGAATGGGTGAGGGCTTTTACTTTGGAGAAAACTAAAATAAAACATGACCGAGATCTTTCAAAGGAGGATGGGGGATGTGATTATGAGACGAGAGGGATTCCAGTGCGTTGGCCAGTTGCTGTGTTTGTATATTTATTCTGCGGTGCACTGTTTCAGTAAAAAAAAAAAGCCAACTGGGAAAACGACACCCGACAAGCATTGAAATCAACCTCCTGTAGTTCTTTCAAGGTTAGACGTCATAAGGTGTATTGTTAGCGAAATGAATGTTGTGCTTGAAGGCACTTGAGAATCACGAATTGTATAAGATTGATACTCCTGTGCAACACATCTCACACTGGTCACACATGAGCTGAGCACATGTTGAGCTGCATTGCAGTGGTTCTCAACCTTTTTGTCAGTGATGTACCCCCCTGTGAAATATTTCTTTCAGCCGAGTACCCCCTGACCAGTGCAAAGCAATACACAGTGTTATGCTATCCGTGTCTGAATATAATTCAGTTTATGAACTTACACTTGTATTTTATTGAATATTTATTAATTGACTACTTATAAAGGATTTTTTTTTTTAATGGATGCTCATTTTAAATATATATTTTTTAAATCTCACGTACCCCCTGGAGTGCCTTCAGGTACCCCCAGTGGGTACACATACCCCCATTTGAGAACCACTGCTGTATCGCGTGCACACAAATAGAAATGTTTATGCTCACTACTACTCATGCATATCTGAGTTTTCTCATAGCTGTAAATGTGTGAGCAATATAATAAATTATTTATAATTCAACATTAAAAGCTGCAGATGTGTGGTTTTTGCAAAATATTCAAACCAGGCTATTGATACCAATGTTGTGTTTTTTCTCCACGCACAGTTCATTGATGTCAACGCCGGCCTTTGCTTCTCCGACCGTGATCACGATCTTTTTTTTTTTTTTTTTTTATGAGACGTTCGTTGATTTCCTGTTTCAATGGAATGGAATCAAATTTCCCGTTTCATTCAGCGAATGAATTAAAATCCCCGAGCTGGAACTCTTTGTAATAACACAATTCAAAAGTTCAAATTCAGAGCATATCCACAGGGAAATGAATTAGGCAACAGTGGTTTGGAATATAAAGTGGGGCCGTTGTTGTAAACTGACAGAAGGGCATCAGATGATAGACTCACTCCTCTAATTATTGATATTTCATTTTCTCATTCTGTGTTTGCACAGCACCTCTTCGATCACTACCCATATTAGCACAATACCGCACAAATAATCTATGAACGAAGGTGCTCTGATTTGCCCTTTCATTCAAATCTCAAGAGTGAAAAAATAAAGAAGCAAAAATCCTCATTTTTACGAGAAACACTCAATAAAACATTATGGTATGATATTTATGTTTTTGAATGACCCCAGGGAGCCAGACAACCAGGAACCGTACAAACGCTCCCGAAGCACTGCTTGTTAATCATTTCGTGGTTTATTTTGTTAATTTATGCACAACCAGATTGCGAATTGTGATTATGTAGTATGATAATTAAAAAACAATGCAGTACCCTGCTCGCGCAAAGAGCTGTATTAGTAGAATCGGGCATTAGCAGATTGTTTTTAAATCATCGTGCCTCACATCCATGAATAACAACCGGTGTCAAACCGAAGGTTCATCTTCACACACTCGGCCCATTGTTTTCACTCTCAGTTATGAAGGATCGCTTCTGTAATTACACATGTCGGCACAATTGAGATGTGTAGCTTCAGCGTGTGCATCTTATAAACCCCTGGAAAGTATCCAATAACCACGAGCAGGCCCCTCTGGCCAACAGCCAAGTGGTCCGTGATGAAAACCCATCCCGCAAAGCTCATAAAATGATAATGAACAAGTGTCGTGTCGAAAACTGTTTAGCATTCAGGGCATGCAGCACGAGACAGAAGAGAGAAAGTTTGCTCCTTTTCTTTAATTACAGCTGACCTATATTGCCTGTCCTCTATGTTTGTTTATGTGTGTCTGTGTGTGTGTGTGTGTGTGTAGCTATATACACAATAATGATTTTCACACCGCTCTTTCTGCCCTCCACTGAACAGGAGACTGAGACAATACAGGAACTGCAACAGAGCAAACAATAGTTTTACATTATAAGTAAATAGAAGTCAACAGTTTGAGAATAAACAGAGGAAATACCTCCGAACCTTCTAACAATAAACGGGGGGAAAAAGATAGCTGGAGGACTGGCGGACTCACACAGGGAAATACTTTGAGCTCATATTTCATTACAATACGGTGAAGTTTATCATTTACATTACACCAGGCTTTGTATGTACCGTCCTCCGAGTACATATCATCTTCTTCTTCTTCTTCTTCTTCCAGCTGTTCTTCTGAGGACTCAGTCCGTTGTGACTGAGCCCATCTGAGCTCATATATATCTAAAGCTGTCATATTTGTTTTTGTCTCAAACACTTAATAGACTCATCAACACGCACTTATCTACATGCGTGACACCCTTTGGTGCTGACCTTTTCTCCAATACCTTAATGAGAGCCAAATGACGCTTGCATCACTAAAATATTTAGGTATCCCTCGTTAGCGTTGGAACAGACTTCTTCTAAACCCGGGCGGGGTTACTTGGAAGCAGGTGAGACACTTAGCGTGCTAATGTCACGCAGGCTGAATCAAAAAGGTCCTGATGAGAGAGAGAACCCATACAGCTAAATTGATTATCTAAATATGTCATGAGGCGCCCCGTTTAATTGTAGAGCAACTTTCATCAACAAGGCCATTCAAAGTGCTTTGTATTATTAAGTAGACCGCCGTGAAGAGGATATAAAAAAAAAGAAACGTCAGATAAGCTAATAAAAGAGAATAAGACAATATGAAATAATTAGGATTTTATGTATTCAGGAGATGTGGATAACCCTTAGTTAACCATTAGAAAGCAGAGCAGAAGGAGGTTGTGAAAATGACTGAAAACAAGTGAGACCGCTATATATTAGAATCACTTCATTATATGTTTTTTCCCTCTTTATTTCTCTCGTTTCTTTGATCCTCTCCTTTTTATTTGTTCGTCCTCGTCCGGCAATTATTATAATCAACTTCCCTTATCTATTCATTTAAAATATAGCCCTCTTGCAATATAATCCCCCTTTAAATGAGACACACACTTTCTTTTTTTTTTCTCCCACAAACACACCAGGCAACAATGTAGATGGGCCATAATTAATCATGCAAAGCAGCACCTCACTCTCCGTGACAGTTGTTTTCATTTCCCAAGATATCTTTCGCAAGTTTAGAGTCTGAAGATTTTCAATCAAGGCAATCTGTGAGTGGCGCCATTTTTTTTCTTCTGCTCATCATATCCAGTTGCACTGTCGCACCCGTATCTTCAAAAAGTCCTCTCGGGGAATTCAATTTCCTCTCCCATAGCAACCGAATGTGCTTATCACTCTGACTATTAAACGGCTTCGTGAGTGCTATGAACTAACGCAGAGTTAGCCCCCTCTCTCGCCCTCCCTTCCCAGCCTCCTGCTTTGCCGATGTCCTCTGGGTTTGGCTCCAGCACCTTC